>NC_092334.1:319432500-319732500 GCF_046630445.1 Rutidosis leptorrhynchoides
GATATTCAGATGTAACAATGTTAGAACACAAATCCAATTTGAAATAAAATACCTGCAAAATAAATAAATAAACATTATATAGGTATAGCTTCCCATCGGTGATTAAACGATATTCAATCTATGTAGATAGTTGTGCACTGTGAGCACTGCCATCAATTTCAGAGTAGAAATACATAATGCGCCTGCAAAAAACATGATTTGGTAGAAATAGAGTTTGAATCAGAGTGACTTGTTGCCCGATCAACATTTCATTTTAAAAGACATAGTTCTCCATCTTTAGAATATGGTCCATATGAACAAAAACAAAAGTACCCTTACTCATCATCATGTAGCTGTAACTCCTCAAAATATGACATGCGTCTTATATTTATAGGGATCAAAGGTTGATCAGCAAGAAACCTAACGAAACCAATCAAACCATAATCATGTCAATAATATGTAAATCAATATAAACTAATAAAGTAATACATATTCCAATTATACATTAAAATATTTCATCAAACACTACTGATATATGCAATTCTTGATATCCTAAATAACCCATTGGCTTCAAACTCATATCATATTCAAAGATGATAATAATGCACAAGTAAGCGTAGTGATCAACTGCTAGCATTCTTAAACGGTAGTATCATCTAGATAATTTAATAATTTCAATTTCATTTTTCCAGATTGGTCTATTAAAGACCCATAAAACCCTTTCACCTTACTGCATTAATCATTTTGTGATATGTAACCTCAAGAAAATGGTGTATAATTAGATTTCAATTTCTCTCAAATGCATAGTTTTCAATAATCAATACAACCATATCAATAGAACAAATGTAAATATCTTAAAACCTTCACCATATCAGCTCTAAAACCCACAATTATGTACAAATATCATATTCACTACCACTATTTGAAATACGATGTTACCATAAGAAAAAGCTAAAACTGTTTTAGTGATATATACAAACAACGTAAGATTAAATAAATTTTATACCAAATTATTATTATTGAATAGAAGCACTCTCATCATTAGCAATAAACAAAGCACTAATTACAAAACAAATAAACAAACCTCTTAGCATGTATTTCAAAAATTTTAATAAAAAGAAATTTCCTGCCCCCTGTACTAAACTATAACAAATAACAAATAATCACTGATTAATAACAGAACTTCCACAAAGATATGCTGAGCTACAGCACATAGTAAACTCAAATAGCAATTGAAGTACTTAATTATGGTGTAAATGATTAAAGCTAGAAAAGATATACTACCTCATCTTGAGTCTCTTAATCATCCTCAAAAATCACCTTTATCAGATTGAGGAGTTACATGCTTTAACATTTTATTAACTCCTTATATCTGCCATATAAAGAAACATCGCTACTTTTAAATACCTGCAATCAAACCCATTTAAATATCATGTTTTCACAGGCCATTTTTTATTGAGAAATGTTAAAACATCTACTTACACTTTCAATTTTAATTGACGTAGCTCCATGTTTCTTTCTTTGGAAGACACATAAGAAAGTTAAATCAATAAAGCATTAAAAATCCAAGGTAATAGATTAATAAATGTGTATGGTTCATCATACCGTGTGAGATCATTGTTTCAACTGCAATCTAAACAGATTTTAACAATGGTTAACCATTGAACCTGACATTACATATGTTAAACAACAGAAGCTTCTGCAACCTCATCTTCATTCATCTTCTATCATATACTAAGCATAAAATTGTCAAAACAATTAAACCATTTTATCTTCTATCTTATACTAAGCATAAAATTTTCAAAACAATTAAACCATCTCATTACGCATTGACATGAGGCTAGATTATTGGTTCATCTGACAAATTGCATATTGAAATATTCATGCTCATGATGAATTCCGTATTATCATACCCTTGTCTCATGTTGCATCGCTCGACAATCTTAGTGAAAACATCAAGACTTAGCTGCCCATCAGACACACACAAGACATTAGTCAACGAACTGGACCCAGTGAGAGTTAGTCAATAAAACTAATTAGTTAGTTCTAGTTATAACGGCTAAACAGTTAGGCCAACCATTCATCAAACCTTTTACCTATATTTATTTAAGTTCATACATATATGCCATATACAATCACAATCACAAAAAGTATGATATTGCAGAAATAATTTAACTTGAAATATCTTCATAATTTTCAATCTGTTAGAAGTCAGATAGTATTTTAATTAGTATAAGGCTCTTATTAGATTAGTTAGCTTAAGCCATTTAACCTTTACAAACAATTATTTACCGATTATTTATCATCTCCATTTAAACAACCCATTCATCTTAAAACATCAGTTAGTTCAACCCAATAAATCCGTTACAAATATCACACAACCTTAATCAACACATTTTACAAATAAACGGGTTAATTTTGCCACCTCTGCAAGAAACTAAATGAACTAATAGGTAACTAATATGGCATATATCTTAAATTTTACAAAGATATGAAGAATAAACAAATTTAAGAGGATGTACTAACCTTCCCATCTCCATTACTATCAAAGAACTGAATCATATGCACCATCTCCTCATCGTTCTAAGTAAAATCATGTGAAGCAGCAATTTTCCGTAAGTCCCGTAGATTTATCCTCCATTTGCCCGCTTTTGCAAAATAAATATAAATAAAATTTATGTAAATAAATTTATGATAAGTGATACGAAATCAATAAGGAGTCATCTCCTTTTATAGTCCATCTTGAGTCAATTTCAAAATTGAAAATTTGGTGGGAAAGTTTTGTGGATGAGATCGTATCTTATGAGATAATATTGGAATGTATTGAGCTTGTCATTCAAGTTGTGTAACAAATTAGGAGTGATACACAGATTTTTGATTACAAATAGTGACCTAACTTGAGGAAGTTTCGAATTAGGTCAACATTTCATCAACGCGGTTGTTTGTATAAATTCATCCCTGGACGATCAATACATACGGCATGATTGAATGATTGATCGAATTTAATTAGGAGTTTTTTTGGTGAAGATACTTTCTGTTTGCGATGATGAAGGCTAAAGTTTAAGAGAATAATGTTGGTGATACGATGGAATGTTTAAAGATATGTAATCGATGGAATTTTTGACTAATAATTTTTTTTGGCATTTATTTCTTGGAATTATTAATCTAATAGTTAAACATATTTCCATTTTTAAAACATATCTAAATATGGAATTTTCGTAAATTTATCTATTTATCAATTTCTCAATTAGGAATCCGAATTTTTTGTCAAATGGTTGAAACAGATGCGATTTTAAATGTATATATTTAGAGTTTGATTTTCAATTTAAATTGTAAATTTGTAAATTAAAGTTAACATGAGGTTCTTATTGTCATTAGTTTTTAAATTGAAAAATGTATTATATAATAATCTTTTCAACAATCAATCTAACGGTTATGATTAATTTTTTTGATTGAATGAATGGTCAAGATTAAATATTTGAAAACATTATTACTAATTTAAGGTTTTCTTTTAATAAGTAGAGAGATTTTAATAATATTAGTAATACAATTAATAATATTAATATAAATTTTTAATAATAATAATGAGGGTAATAATAACATTGATACAACAAACTATGCTTATCAAATCTCATATTTATATATTATTTATTATATATTATATTAACAATATTAATAATACTGTTATTAATATTAATAATGAAAGTAATATGTATTAATATAATAACTATAGTTTAACTTATAATTACTTTTTAATTTATTAATGTTACAATTTATTATTTATGTAATGTTTACTAATTATATAATATATAATTGAATATGTATACACAATATATATATATATATATATATATATATATATATTACAATATACATTTATAGTAATTATACATAGAAATCATATCTTATTTATATATAGATTCATTTTAAAATTACAACATAATTATTTTATATAAGATTTCACATTTTCAATTTAGATGATTAAACTGTAGTCTATAATTTCAAATTAATGTATACACTTATATATATATATATATATATATATATATATATATATATATATATATATATATATATATATATATATATATATACACACACATACATACATACATATATATAATAATATATTTACTTACACATAATTGTTCGTGAATCGTCGGAAATAGTCAAAGGTTAAATGATTCCATGTAAATAGTTCAAAAATTTTTGAGACTTCAACATTACAGACTTTGCTTATCGTGTCGGAAACATATAAAGATTAAGTTTAAATTTGGTCGGAAATTTCCGGGTCGTCACAAAAAGCGCCGCTCCTTTGAAAGAGCGCCGCTCCTGAAGGCCCAAAAGCGCCGTTCCATAAGGAAAAGCGGCGCTATTATGCACGATTTGTCTCCATTTTTCTTCAATGAGCAAAAGCGCCGTTCTAAATTACTAAGCGTCACTCCTGATCAACCAAAAGCATCGCCCTGTTCAGAGCCAAAAGCAGCGTTCCTGTAGTGACCCGAACTTTTCCATGTTTATATATATTTAATGAAATTAATATTTACATGATTAAATGTTTCCAACATGTTAAGCAATCAAAATTTGTTAAGACTTGATTAATTGAAATAGGTTTCATATAGACAATTGACCACCCAAATTGACCGGCGATTCACGAACGTTACAAATTCGTAAAAACTACATGATGTTATATATATAGACATATATATGGTTAACATGAGATTATGATAAGTAAGTATCTCACTAAGTATATTAACAATGAGTGATATACATAAAAATGAGTTTATTAAATTAAGAAACTCGAAACGATATATATGACGATTATCGTTATAATAACGTCTTACTAAATACATATGAATCATATTAAGATATCGATACACTATGTTAAACATGATAAATGATAAGTAAACATATCATTAAGTGTATTAACAGTGAACTACATATGTAAAAACAAAACTACTAACTTAAGGATTTCGAAACGAGACATATATGTAACGATTATCGTTGTAACGACATTTAAATGTATATATATCATATTAAGATATATTAATACATCATAATATCATGATAATGTAATAATTTAACATCTCATTAGATATAATAAACAATGAGTTAACAACATTTAACAAGATCGTTAACTAAAAGGTTTCAAAACAACACTTACATGTAACGACTAACGATGACTTAACGACTCAGTTAAAATGTATATACATATAGTGTTTTAATATGTATTCATACACTTTTGAAAGACTTCAAGACACTTATCAAAGTACTTATACTTAACAAAAATGCTTACAATTACATCCTCATTCAATTTCATCAACAATTCTACTCGTATGCACTAGTATTTGTACTCGCACAATACACAGCTTCTAAATGTATTTACTATAGGTATATACACTCCAATGAGTAGCTCTTAGCAGCCCATGTGAGTCACCTAACACATGTGGGAACCATCATTTGGCAACTAGCATGACTTATGAGCAAGGAAACAAAACAAGAACTCCTTTTAACCCCACTCACCCTTCACCACTCACCACCCACTCCATTTCACTTCCAATTCTCTTTCTAATTCTCTCTCAACACCTATACACACTTGTGAAAGTGAGTTATAGTCCCACTTTTAAATCTAATATTTTTGGGATGAGAATACATGCAGTTTTGTAAATGTTTTACAAAATATACACAAGTACTTGAAATTACATTCTATGTTGGATTATGAATACCGAATATCACCCTTTTAGTTTGGTAGCCTAAGAATTAGGGAACAAACACCCTAATTGACGTGAATCCTAAAGGTAGATCTACGGGCACTAACTCCCCTCATACTGGAAAATGATATGCTTTAGTACTTCGAGTTATTAATACAGATGGATTTCTGTTTTGGGGATATTCTATATGCATTTTGTTAATGTCGGTTACCAGGTGTTCAACATATGAAAGATTTTTATACAGATTGTATGTTATTTAAAGATGAAATCTTGTGGTCTATTATTACGATTTGATATATATAGGTTAAACCTATAACTCACCAACATTTTTGTTGACGTTTAAAGCATGTTTATTCTCAGGTGATTATTAAGAGCTCCCGCTGTTGCATACTAAAATAAGGACAAGATTTGGAGTCCATGATTGTATGATATTGTGTAAAAACTGTATTCAAGAAACTTATTTCGATGTAATATATTTTTATTGTAAACCATTATGTAATGGTCGTGTGTAAACGGTATATTTTAGATTATCATTATTTGATAATCTACGTAATCTTTTTTTTAAAAACCTTTATCGATAAAATAAAGGTTATGGTTGTTTTAAAAATGAATACAGTCTTTGAAAAACGTCTCATATAGAGGTCAAAAGCTCGCAACGAAATCAATTAATATGGAACGTTTATAATCAATATGAACGGGACATTTCAGTTCCAAAGTCAAAAGCGCCGCTCCTCACCAAGCGAAAAGCGCCACTCCTGAAGTAAAAGCGGCGCTCCTGACGCTGTTTCAGCCCAGATTTTCAGCACTATAAAAGGAACGAGATTAGGTCATTTTTTCATATGCATCTTTGGGAGCAGCTGCTTAAGGTCTGAATTTCACATACTAAACCCTAATTTCATCATCCATTGGTGTTTAAGGGTGGATTCAAGGAAGCTAGCTCAATATTCATCATTGTTTAGCTTAGATCTTCGTCTTCTTTACATTTTGGGTTGTAATCTTCACTTTACTTTTCATATTTAGCATTGATTACTTGTAATAACTTGAAGATGATGATGATTTACATTTCTATGCTTATTATTAGTTTAATTTTAGCTATGATTGACTAAATCTCTTGTGTTTGCTTATCTATGAATCTCTAAGGCTAGTGTTTACCCCAAATCAATTGATTATTATTGTTTGAATGAATTACATGATCATGTGTTGTTGAGTTGGCTAAAGATCCATTACTATGAGTTTTTTTTAGGCTTGACTTTGATTACATATGTTGTGTAGCTCTCTTAGTGATTTGAGAAATGAATCAATATGTGCTTCAACATCTTAGGTGATCTAGACAACTATTTTAGGAATTGCAAGTGATTGTGTTCTTGATCTCGGTTGGTTTTCAATTGGCCTCTAGTCAACATAGTAATGCCGATTATCTTAAGTGATTTCGATAGTTGGAGGTTTTAAGTGATTTTAACCTAAGCTCAATCTCAATGACCAAATCATGCTTAATTTGATCTTAAGATATAAAGCTTATGTGAATTCGTGAAGTATCATTTGATTTGAGGTTTAGTAGTAATGCTAAACATCTAATAGTTCAACAACTAATGAGATAGAAATATAGGCAAAATGGGGCAAGCCAAGCATAGAGAGGAATAGATAAGTGAACGCGTCTTAGTTAATTTGTTTTAAGTCTTAATACTTCACTACTTGTTTCTTATCACTAGTTTAATTGATAAATTTAGGTTTGTTTAATTGTGCAAGTTTTAGTTGTTAGTTGATATCAATCGAAACCCCCCCCCCCCCCCCTCCTGTGATGACCCGGGAATTTCCAACAAAATTTAAACTTAATCTTTATATATTTCCGACACGATAAGCAAAGTCTGTAATGTTGAGTCACAAATATTTCGAACTGTTTCATATATTCATTTGACCTTCGACCATTCTCGACGATTCACGAACAACTATCTGTAAATAGATAACATATATATCTTTAAATAAGTATTTATAATTTGAAATATAATTTAGAATTTTATATAGTATGATTATTAGGATTTATATTGTAAAATAAATAAAATAATATGCGATGTAATGAAAAGTATTATGTTATTAAATATATATATATATAGATATAGATATTTATATTTGATATATAATAATACTTGTAAATATATAATATTATATTTATTTGTTTAAAAAGATATAATTAATATAATTATTTACTTAAACTTTTTAATTAAGATTGGTTATATATATAGAAAGAACATATATTAAAGATAAATGTTTTTGAGCTTATTTAGTAAAAGTCGGTAACACTCGGTTGATGTTTTGTTAATTTTAATATAGATATTGTACATGTTCATGAAGAATTGAAATAAAAGTTGGAGTGGAAATTGATTACGAAGATTTTAGATTTGTTAAAAATATTTTTATCCTTTTTAGTTTAAATATTAGTACTCCGTACATATAAATTGGAACAGAAAATAAATAATTATCGAACCTTTTTGATCAGGTTTCAAACAGTTAATGAGTGATATAATTAAATATATTTTATCTAAAAGTTTGGGATTTTTAGGAGCACTTTTATACGTTAACTGTTTAGCAATGGACACGATATAGCCATCCGGGATAAACTGTCGGTAGTATGCAAACAAATAAACTTCACGAGATTTAATATTACTGTTTAACACTGTGCCTAATTTGAGTTTTACTGAGTTTGAATTTTGTTTCTTCTTTCCACTAAAACATAGATATATATATATTATAATCTTATTTTCTCTACGTAAATATTTATTTCATACTGAATGTGAGAACCCATCATCTCCTCCCTCTTCTCTTTGATTCTTTCGCCATCTTCATTGAACCATCCTCACCATTGTATAACCGAGAACCATTCAACCCAACACATCGTCATCATTAAACCTTCGAACCAAAAACCACCATTTCAAACTACCATTTGAACCACCACTATCATCATCTATATATTATCTCGTTTTTCTATTTGTTTCAATCCGACAATCAAAACACCAAGTAGAACCACCACAACTTCACCACCATTTTTACCATAAACTGTCATCCATTAATTCACCACTTCAAACCTTAAATTGTTACTACTATACTCTGATTACCCACTTACAAATATATTTTTTTTTCTTTGTTTTCAATCATTAAACACAACCACCAGAGGTCACCTATGAACACTACCATTACCAAATATGCTGCTACTATGCTACAGTCTTATTTCTATTCGAAACCGTCACCACCGAAACCTCTCATGCCTACTACTACTGTTTCGGAGTAAAGGATAATGATGATGATGTTGTTACTATCTGCTATTGCACTTGTTTGCTACTACGGCTCGTTTTAGTCAAGACCGAGAACACTGTTATTTGGTCCCATCCATTTTCGATCCACTTTCTGCTGAATCAGCTATTCGAAAATATAAACCCAACAAAAACTCAATTAATAACCTCCCTTTAAAAACTATAAACCACTGCTACTATTCTCGTTTATATTTCTATTTGTTACGGCCGTCAGACAAGCACCACAACAACCTCAAACCACCACCTTTTATTTTCTTCTCTCGTGTTTCCTGCTGTGTTTTCTGTCTCACGCAAGTAAAGATACAAAGATGACAAACATATATTTTTATATATTAGTCACTTATTATTAATGAATTGCATGGGGGACATTCCAACATTTCAATGGCCTTTTCTCCTTTTTCCAGCTGGTAGTTTCATAATATAATTTTCATAATGGAATGTGACGTGTGGAATGGAGACATGTATTGGATTTCAACTCCAACAAAATGCTTTTAATTTTTTTTTTATTTGAACCGAGCAAATGATTTGGGCCGAGATTATTCTTCTTTTCTTTATTTGATGCCTTAATGAATGGTAATATGAAAATTCTGGGGTCTGTTTATTGATCGAACCCCACTTGGATAATGATTAAGTGAAATGATGATATGCTTGTTAGTGATGTTTTAGAAGAGGAAGCAAATAAAAACGGGATACATGAATATTTAGTTAGGAATTAAAACAGAAAGCAGGTTACAGAGGAATGGTTTGGTGATCAGGGCAGGGAACGATAGGTCCTGAGTTCGAATCTAGGCGACTGCGTTTTATTTTTTTCAATAAAAGATTGTGTTGAAAGCATGGGCCGAGATCTAGGTTACTGGGCCGAATTCCTTTCTTTTCTGATTGGGCTTCGGATATCAGCAATTGGGCCGAGGGGAGCTAAGATATAGATGATGATTAATAAATTGTTAATGATGATGGTTAATTGTGTCTGTTAGAGTGATTAAGAAGATAAGCAGTTCAGCTCAGATGGTTAGAGTGTGGTGTTTGTTAACGAGAGGTCGGGGGATCGAGCCTTGTCTAGGACATTTTATTTTTTAGAAAAGCTTTTGAGGTAGTTTCCATTTTCTAATTATTATTATTATTATCATTATTATTATTATTACTATGATGATTATTATTATTGTTATTGTTAATAATTATTATTATTAGAGATAAATTCATTATTATTACTATCATTAATAGAATTTATGAATAATTATAAACATAGGAATTATATTATTATTAATATCATTAACATTATTATTAATATTATTAGCGTCATTACTAGTATTACTATGATTATTAGTAAAATTATAATTTTAAGTATTATTATGATTACAGGTACAAGTATGAATATATTTATTTTTATTATAAATATTATTACTAGTAGTTGTATTATTACTAAAATTATTATGATTAGGATTACTATTATTATCCTTATCATAACCCTAGTTACAATTATAATGATTATTATTATCATTGTTATTATTAACATTACTATCAAAATAGGTATTATTATTAAATAGTATTATTATTAATACTATCGTTATTAATCTCAAAAACTACTTTTTTAAGTAGATAAATATTGTGTATATAAAATATACTTATTACGTATACTATAATTATATTAAAATTTCACATAACTATATATATCAAAATTACTAATATTATTTATATAAATACTTACAAATAGCAAACTATCGATTTTTTTTATAACATTTAACAAGTATGGATATATTAATACAACCATATAATAATAATCATTTTGAATATAAACACAAATCAAATATATAATATATAATTTAAGATATAATAAATTGTTCGATTACGATTATATGTATTAATATACATATAAATGATATAGGTTCGTGAATCCGAGGCCAACCCTGCATTGTTCAATTGTTCAATATCGTAATATGTATTTTTACTACAAAATACATTAGGTGAGTTTCATTTGCTCCCTTTTTAAATGCTTTTGAAATATATATTTTTGGGACTGAGAATACATGCGCTGCTTTTATAAATGATTTACAAAATAGACACAAGTACGTGAAACTACATTCTACGGTTGAATTATCGAAATCGAATATGCCCCTTTTTATTAAGTCTGGTAATCTAAGAATTAGGGAACAGACACCCTAATTGACGCGAATCCTAAAGATAGATCTATCGGGCCCAACATGCCCCATCCAAAGTACCGGTTGCTTTAGTACTTCAAAATTTATATCATGTCCGAAGGAGGATCCCGGAATGATAGGGATATTCTAATATACATATTGTTAAGGTCGGTTACCAGGTGTTCAATCCATATGAATGATATTTTTGTCTCTATGCATGGGACGTATATTTATGAGAAAATAAAAATCTTGTGGTCTATTAAAATGATGGAAATGATTATTTATGTTAAACTAATGAACTCGTCAACCTTTTGGTTGACACTTTAAAGCATGTTCATTCTCAGGTACGAAAGAAATCTTTCGCTGTGCATTTGCTCATCTTAAAGATATTATTTGGAGTCATTCATGACATATTTCAAAAGACGTTGCATTCGAGTCGTTGAGTTCATCAAGATTATTATTAATTCAATTATAGTAAGATATATTACGAAATGGTATGCATGTTGTCAACTTTCGATGTAATGAAAGATTGTCTTTTCAAAAATGAATGCAATGTTTGTAAAATGTATCATATAGAGGTCAAGTACCTCGCGATGTAATCAACTGTTGTGATTTGTTTATAATCGATATGGACTTCGTCCGGATGGATTAGGACGGGTCCTTTCAGTTGGTATCAGAGCGGTGGTCTTAGCGAACCATGTCTGCATTAGTGTGTCTAACTGATAAGTCGTTAGGATGCATTATTGAGTCTGGACTTTGACCGTGTCTGCATATCAAAAGTTTTGCTTATCATTTTGTGTCAAAAATTACCTGCTTATCATTTTTAGAGAATCACTTACTTATCATTCTTTGTCTAGACACGTTTTACTGCATTGACTGCATGAATAGTGTATAGACAAAATTCATATCTTAGCGTATCTGCTACTTCATATCTTAGCGTATCTGTTACTGTAACTTTGCCTGACAACTTCCGTAGATTCCTCCGTAAATTATGGGATTTTAGTATTATATATTCATATGTAAATTATGTATTGCAAGGTACTAATCTACATCCTATAATCTATTTCTTATCGAAAATCCTTCATCTGATCCTACGAGATGAATCCTGCAACCAGTTCGAGTCCCTCAGATTTCGATAGCTATTCCGATAGTTATTCCGACAGCTATTCCGACATAGATGTTCACCTAAGCTCCGAAAACAGCGTCATTAGCATGAATCAACCAATCAGCCATTATCAATTCATCTGATGATTTCGTAGTTGACCTAATTAATGGAAACGCGCAGAAGGCAATCCCTTCCACCAACTGAATTCACCTCTTGACAATGAACCTGAAGCGTTTACCGGCGAACCTGTTCGAGACACCATTTTCAGTCCCATTTCCAGGGAAACTCGACAAGATCATATTCTATCCACAATTCTAAACCTTATTCATCCGCTCGTTCCGACCAACAATCATCCTGGAGTAATAAGTCAACGAACTTCGCGCTCGAATAATCAATTCGGAGAATATGGTGCAAAATGTACCAGCTTCAGCAACATCACCGGCACCAACAGTACAATCAATAACAGTACCAGTACCATCAACAATCCATGCTTCAAAATCATCATATGTACTTTGAGTATGATCTTCGTTCTACGTATCGTTCTACCTCATTTATCTTCGTTCGACATGGCGAATATGTAATCTCTAAAGTTTTAGAGATTATTTATTCTTGTTCCAACCGAAAAGCAAATGAGTTTAATATCATATTAATTCATTAAATCCATGAATACATCTGAAGAAAATATATATGTATATATGTTTTCATAAAGATTGTAATTAAAAATTCTCTTATACAAACTGTTAATGGTGAAAATATTTTAACGGGTAGATAATACCAGAGGACTATTTAAATTTCACCTTAATAAGTTACATTGTACGTTCTTCGAATCTGTTTCAACAAGTCATATACTATCCTACTTACATCCACCGATATACAGATCCGTTCACCACAGAATAACAATATTCATCCAATTACATATTTGGATTTTGATCTATCAGAATCCATCAAGTGGCATAACGAAGAAATAATGGACACAATAAAAATTGATTAGAAACAGATTAATTAACAATATGAAATTCTATTAAGAATCCACGCTAACAAAAATCCTAGCTAACTATTCCTAGCTAACTATTAATTCCGTATTACCATTTAATTATTGTAATTTATTTATCGCAGTTTATTTATCGCAATTTATATTCTCGCAATTTTATTTGTCATCATTTAATTTCTATTATTTATTTTTACGCACTTTAAATATCGGGACATGTATACAAGGTTTTGACATATCATATCGACGCATTTATATATATTATTTGGAATAACCATAGACACTCTATATGCAGTAATGAACGAGTTCTCTATACAGGGTTGAGGTTGATTCTACAATAATATATATAATTTGAGTTGTGATCGAGTCTGAGACATGTATACGGGTCACGATATGTATTAATTAATTTGAATATTATATATTAAATCATATATGAATTATTGGACTATCAACTGTGGACTATCGACTGTGGACAAATAACATTGGACAATTAAAATGAATTAAAATATTGAATATAACATATGAAACTAAACATTTCTTCAAGTTGCCACTTGATTTCATCTTAAATCTCATTTGTATCTTGACGATTACAATCTGCGTTCAAACCTTTCATGATTCTTGAAAATACCTCAATCGATAGGATGAATCAACCGCACTTCATTAACGGAAGGAAAGATTTATGCATATAGTTATGCACCTGAGGAACTCTCAGCAACTGAGTAAAAGTTTAACACGTAGCCGCGTCAGATCCTTTGACATTTATTAGCAAAAATAACTTTGCGATTTTTTTTTTAAAGTAGCCAATTTTGTCACAGCTCCAGCAAGTGAACTTCGACTTTTCATTCGAAGTAGCCTTACTATAATCCTGATATATACAATTACCCTTTTGATACCAGAGGATTCTTTTATATTCCACCATATTACCAGCAGACGTACCAGCAACCTCGTTGCTTTTTGGCTTAAATCTCTCTGATAAATCATTATATTTATTCATTGAAACCCTATCATATACTCATCCGCATCTTATAACGAGAACTGCCATAACAATTACCAGGAATCAGCAATCAATACTTTGAAAACTCACAGCATATCTACATCAACAGTTATATATATGACATTTATCTCTTAGAATTATGATCTCTCATTCTGAAATTCTGAAAAGCACTCAATCACAAATCAATACTCTGAATATTGAAAAAGCTGAATGAAACAGCAAAAACTGTAAATAACCGTAAACAACCATAATCATCGAAAGTTTGATGATAAAAATTAGTATGTTGGAAAAGCTCCGAAAAGTTGGAACAGGAAAGCGGATTGAGCTAACCATAAAGGAAACCAAGGAGAAATACAAGTAACATACCCTAAATTCATAGAACCCAGATAAATCTAGATCCGTTGAAATCTTTAGAGAATATCTTGCTCCGAATTCATGTTAAAATCTTGCGAAAAATCTTTCTCCATCAACCATCGAACTTAGAAATTCCAAAATATCATCATTAATATCTTCGATATTTCTGAGGATATTTTCATAAATATTCTCGTCCGAAATTATATACCTCTTTGTGCTTCCTGTGCATCATTATAATGGAAACATTCAATAGAAAATTTAATACCGAAAAGCAGATTATGCAAAACTATGAAGAAAGCCGTGGACAAATCACAAAGAATAAGTTTGACTTCAAAGAATCCAAATGATTCAATATCTGCTAAAGTCTTTAGTGAATATCTTGCTCCTTACTCTAAACCCTTGCAGACAATAGTTTCTATCATCCTCTGATCTTAGATATTTCGAGATATTATCGTATCTTTCATTATTAATATCCTCCATATTTCTGGAGATATTTTATAACTATTCTTATCTGAAATCATTAATCTTTTCGTGCTATCAGTATTACATCATATAGAAACTGTTAGTTTCTATATTCTGTAACTTTCGAGCTTAAATTATGAATGTTATTGAAGTAATGTTGGGAACTGATGCATGAATTAGTATAATATAATGACACTTGATCAACGTGATTATATTACAGTAAGTCATGCTGAGTTTCTAATGAAACATGATGATTCACAGACCATAACGTCATCATGTGCCATGTTATATGAGTCTTTCATTCTATATAACCTATAGACATATCAAGAATATATTCTTGATAGTTCTATCCTCAGTAATTTTGGTAATTTAACAAATTAAATCGTGCTATTACTTTTCCTTTCTGCTTATAATCTTAGTTATGTTCTTTCAAATTTCATACCTATAAACTGAGACGTCTTGATCGCTTTACTTAAGGTCGGGAGAAGAAAACAAAAGCATGGGGCTTTGAAATATAAGGGAGAACATAAAGCCCGATAACAACACATAAATTACAAACCGTGTATATCAATGTTTATTGTAACATAAAGACACAGGAGAATTAAAAACATTATAACCCCAAGGGCGAAGCGGAAGAAAACATATTCCTCCAGTGGTAGTTGGAAAATGAGAATGATTGGTGAGATAGTAAGGATAAGGACAAGAATCAGAATTGGATTAAGCATTTTCACAATCTTTTAGATGTATAAACTAAGGAAGAAAGTATAGGAATGGTGAGAATAATGGAACGGAAGAGCTTAATTTATAATGGAAATATCAGACAGAGTAATCGAGGCAGATCGCCATATTTAAATATAGAGATCTTAATTTCCTTATTCGTTGAAGAATCAAATCTTTTAGACTTCGAAGATTTTCTTCAAATTCCTTGAATTCCGGAATTCAACCCTGACTCTGTAAAAAGTTAAGACGCACCTTATTTTCAAAATTCAACCATGACTAGTCAAAAGTTATGATAAAATTTTGTCTATCTCATTTCACTATTTTAAGATTGCTTCACTCGTGCTCTTCGAATAATCGAATTATTTTATCTGTATTATTTAATAATGATAAAACTCTATGTATCAGCTTTTATTCGTCATAATAACATTCTTACTGTTAGCCATGACGACCTCTATCAAATTTTGGGACGAAATTTCTTTAACGGGTAGGTACTATGATGACCCGGGAATTTCCAACTAAATTTAAACTTAATCTTTATATATTTCCGACACGATAAGCAAAGTCTGTAATGTTGAGTCACAAATATTTCGAACTGTTTCATATATTCGTTTGACCTTCGACCATTCTCGACGATTCACGAACAACTATCTGTAAATAGATAACATATATATCTTTAAATAAGTATTTATAATTTGAAATATAATTTAGAATTTTATATAGTATGATTATTAGGATTTATATTGTAAAATAAATAAAATAATATGCGATGTAATGAAAAGTATTATGTTATTAAATATATATATATATATATATATATATATATATATATATATATATATATATATATATATATATATATATATATATATATATATATATAGATATTTATATTTGATATATAATAATACTTGTAAATATATAATATTATATTTATTTATTTAAAAAGATATAATTAATATAATTATTTACTTAAACTTTTTAATTAAGATTGGTTATATATATAGAAAGAACATATATTAAAGATAAATGATTTTGAGCTTATTTGGTAAAAGTCGGTAACAGAAAATATATTAAAGATAAATGATTTTGAGCTTATTAAAGATAAATGATTTTTATCCTTTTTAGTTTAAATATTAGTACTCCATACATATAAATTGAAACAGAAAATAAATAATTATCGAACCTTTTTGATCAGGTTTCAAACAGTTAATGAGTGATATAATTAAATATATTTTATCTAAAATTTTGGGATTTTTAGGAGTACTTTTATACGTTAACTGTTTAGCAATGGACACGATATAGCCATCCGGGATAAACTGTCGGTAGTATGCAAACAAATAAACTTCACGAGATTTAATATTACTGTTTAACACTGTCCTAATTTGAGTTTTACTGTGTTTGAATTTTGTTTCTTCTTTCCACTAAAACATAGATATATATATTATAATCTTATTTTCTCTGCGATAATTTTTTTTATTTCATACTGAATGTGAGAACCCATCATCTCCTCCCTCTTCTCTTTGATTCTTTCGCCATCTTCATTGAACCATCCTCACCATTGTATAACCGAGAACCATTCAACCCAACCCATCGTCATCATTAAACCTTCGAACCAAAAACCACCATTTCAAACTACCATTTGAACCACCACTATCATCATCTATATATTATCTCGTTTTTCTATTTGTTTCAATCCGACAATCAAGACACCAAGTAGAACCACCACAACTTCACCACCATTTTTACCATAAACTGTCATCCATTAATTCACCACTTCAAACCTTAAATTGTTACTACTATACTCCGATTACCCACTTACAAATATATTTTTTTTCTTTGTTTTCAATCATTAAACACAACCACCAGAGATCACCTATGAACACTATCATTACCAACTATGCTGCTACTATGCTACAGTCTTATTTCTATTCGAAACCGTCACCACCGAAACCTCTCATGCCTACTACTACTGTTTCGGAGTAAAGGATAACAATGATGATGTTGTTACTATCTGCTATTGCACTTGTTTGCTACTACGGCTCGTTTTAGTCAAGACCGAGAACACTGTTATTTGGTCCCATCCATTTTCGATCCACTTTCTGCTGAATCAGCTGTTCGAAAACATAAACCCAACAAAAACTCCATTAATAACCTCCTTTTAAAAACTATAAACCACTGCTACTATTCTCGTTTATATTTCTATTTGTTACGGCCGTCAGACAAGCACCACAACAACCTCAAACCACCACCTTTTATTTTCTTCTCTCGTGTTTCCTGCTGTGTTTTCTGTCTCACGCAAGTAAAGTTACAAAGATGACAAACATATATTTTTATATATTAGTCACTTATTATTAATGAATTGCATGGGGGACATTCCAACATTTCAATGGCCTTTTCTCCTTTTTCCAGCTGGTAGTTTCATAATATAATTTTCATAATGGAATGTGACGTGTGGAATGGAGACATGTATTGGATTTCAACTCCAACAAAATGCTTTTAATTATTTTTTTATTTGAACCGAGCAAATGATTTGGGCCGAGATTATTCTTCTTTTCTTTATTTGATGCCGTAATGAATGGTAATATGAAAATTCTGGGGTCTGTTTATTGATCGAACCCCACTTGGATAATGATTAAGTGAAATGATGATATGCTTGTTAGTGATGTTTTAGAAGAGGAAGCAAATAAAAACGGGATACATAAATATTTAGTTAGGAATTAAAACAGAAAGCAGGTTACAGAGGAATGGTTTGGTAATCAGGGCAGGGAACGATAGGTCCTGAGTTCGAATCTAGGCGACTGTGTTTTATTTTTTTCAATAAAAGATTGTGTTGAAAGCTTGGGCCGAGATCTAGGTTACTGGGCCGAATTCCTTTCTTTTCTGATTGGGCTTCGGATATCAGCAATTGGGCCGAGGGGAGCTAAGATATAGATGACGATTAATAAATTGTTAATGATGATGGTTAATTGTGTCTGTTAGAGTGATTAAGAAGATAAGCAGTTCAGCTCAGATGGTTAGAGTGTTGTGTTTGTTAACGAGAGGTCGCGGGATCGAGCCTTGTCTAGGACATTTTATTTTTGAGAAAAGCTTTTGAGGTAGTTTCCATTTTCTAATTATTATTATTATTATCATTATTATTATTATTATTACTATGATGATTATTATTATTGTTATTGTTAATAATTATTATTATTAGAGATAAATTCATTATTATTACTATCATTAATAGAATTTATGAATAATTATAAACATAGGAATTATATTATTATTAATATTATTAATATCATTAAAATTATTATTAATATTATTAGCGTCATTACTAGTATTACTATGATTATTAGGAAAATTATAATTTTAAGTATTATTATGATTACAGGTACAAGTATGAATATATTTATTTTTATTATAAATATTATTACTAGTAGTTGTATTATTACTAAAATTATTATGATTAGGATTACTATTATTATCCTTATCATAACCCTAGTTACAATTATAATGATTATTATTATCATTGTTATTATTAACATTATTATCAAAATAGGTATTATTATTAAATAGTATGATTATTAATACTATTGTTATTAATCTCAAAAACTACTTTTTTAAGTAGATAAATATTGTGTATATAAAATATACTTATTACGTATACTATAATTATATTAAAATTTCACATAACTATATATATCAAAATTACTAATATTATTTATATAAATACTTACAAATAGCAAACTATCGATTTATTTATAACATTTAACAAGTATAGATATATTAATACAACCATATAATAATAATCATTTTGAATATAAACACAAATTAAATATATAATATATAATTTAAGATATAATAAATTGTTCGATTACGATTATATGTATTAATATACATATAAATGATATAGGTTCATGAATCCGAGGCCAACCCTGCATTGTTCAATTGTTCAATATCGTAATATGTATTTTTACTACAAAATACATTAGGTGAGTTTCATTTGCTCCCTTTTTAAATGCTTTTGAAATATATATTTTTGGGACTGAGAATACATGCGCTGCTTTTATAAATGATTTACAAAATAGACACAAGTACGTGAAACTACATTCTACGATTGAATTATCAAAATCGAATATGCCCCTTTTTATTAAGTCTGGTAATCTAAGAATTAGGGAACAGACACCCTAATTGACGCGAATCCTAAAGATAGATCTATCGGGCCCAACAAGCCCCAACCAAAGTACCGGATGCTTTAGTACTTCGAAATTTATATCATGTCCGAAGGAGGATCCCGGAATGATGGGGATATTCTAATATATATATTGTTAAGGTCTGTTACCAGGTGTTCAATCCATATGAATGATATTTTTGTCTCTATGCATGGGACGTATATTTATGAGAAAATGAAAATCTTGTGGTCTATTAAAATGATGGAAATGATTATTAATGTTAAACTAATGAACTCACCAACCTTTTGGTTGACACTTTAAAGCATGTTCATTCTCAGGTACGAAAGAAATCTTCCGCTGTGCATTTGCTCATCTTAAAGATATTATTTGGAGTCATTCATGACATATTTCAAAAGACGTTGCATTCGAGTCGTTGAGTTCATCAAGATTATTATTAATTCAATTATAGTAAGATATTTTACGAAATGGTATGCATGTTGTCAACTTTCGATGTAATGAAAGATTGTCTTTTCAAAAACGAATGCTATGTTTGTAAAATGTATCATATAGAGGTCAAGTACCTCGCGATGTAATCAACTGTTGTGATTCGTTTATAATCGATATGGACTTCGTCCGGATGGATTAGGACGGGTCCTTTCACCTCCCAATCAAACAAACCCTAGGACAATTGATAGCTTCAAATATCCGACTTACACCGTGTCTCTTGGGACGAACTTGATAAGAATACTTACATCAAAGTGCTATAATAACCGGGTTCTAAGTGCTCGTTAGTTGTGTGTGCTTGATTATAGTGTTTAAATCAAATATAAATTTAGAGGGTAAAAGATGTATATCGCACGAACGCATTAGGGTCCTCCAGAAATGACCTCAAGCCGGCTAGCGGCACAGCGGATGGCAGAAGAGAGGAAGAAGAAGATTGTGTAGTCCCAGGACCCTTTGATAACAGTGGAGTCGAGAAAGGGGGTGTCTCAAAAACATCATCATCAGCATCTTCATCATCATCATTAGCATCATCCTCATCATCATTTTTATCACCTTTATTGCCTTCAACATTGGCATCATCATCTTCATCCTCATCTCGAAGGATTAGTTCTGATCAAATAACACCACAGCTGACTATAAAGCAACTTATGATATACATATGATAGCAATAAACAGGTAGAATGCATACTTCTTTATTTCTTGGGTGGAGAAGCAACTCCACAATTGCCCGTTTGCCGGCATGCTTCGAGCGTTTGGATGTTTTCTTTGAGCCAGACGGATGGGGAGTAACTTCAATAATTTCCAGATCCGGTGATGGCTGTGTAGCACTATCACCTTCGCCCTCCGCCATCCGTTATGGGCTTTTGAGTTGTTCCTCAAACTCAGTATCCTAGGCCTTCTCAGCCTCAATTTCTTCAGCAGTTTTTTGTCTTTCCTCAACAATGGCATTGTCAAGACTGGCTTTGTTGAAAGTATTATAAACCTTCATCACTCCTTATGTATAACACAAACACAATACAAGCAGAAAAAACAAACATAAGAATATATATGACTCATATTGACATAATATAAAAATAGCATATTCATAACAGAGCCTACCATGGCCTGTCCAACGCAATACTGGCATAAACCCAGAACGTCAATTGTTACTCATGCCGTAGAGGACCAGAATGTCTTCATAATCATCGTATGATCTTTGTGGAAGTTTTAATGCCTTCCACGCTTCTACGGCTGATTTTTCAATCTCCGACAGCTCTATAGCTTTACTGGCGCCAATTTTTGTTTTATCCCCTTGGCGAACACAAGCCCATCGATCTTGAATAACCATCTCGTTAATAAAAAAAGAAGGGTTCTTTCAAATTTTTCAAAGAGGATTCCTTTTCACCAGTAAAGACTTTTCCTGGTTTGCAGTCGAATGTGAACCAGCATTGACTCACTAGTCGAGTCCTAAACAACTCGTGGAAAATATTTACACAAGGTTCTATATTCACACAATTGCAGTACATTTCAAAAAGAATAATTTTTTTAAGCCAAAAGGATGAGTTTGGCTTAAAACTATCCCATAATGGGCAAGAATTCTTTGCATGAAAACGGTGGGGGGAATACGCAGGTTTCCTACGGTAAGTTGTAATTTGTACAAAGTAATCATCTTTGGAGGTGGTTTGTTGGCTCTATCGTCTGGAGATGGGACTATTGGGTTCAAATGTCTTAGGTTTTTGTAACCTATACAGAGTTTATCTATATCTTCTTCAGTTATACTCAATTGAATCGTATTTACGTTACACGTGTCCTTCTGGGAAGATGTACTGCTAGACTCGGCCATGGTAGTAAGAAAAAGTAACAGAAACAGAGGAGAAAGAATTCGAATACTAAACTTGCGGACGTGATTGTTAAACCCAAGATTTGATTGCACAAAGGAGATCCTTGACAGAATTTGAGAGTTTTGGAAAAGGGAAATTGAAATGTGGACGGAGTATTTATAGTCAAAATTGGTGGAAACTGAAAGGGTAAGATTAAGCCACGTGTACAAATTAGAACAATTGGGATTAATTTTGGATTTCAAAAAATATTTCAAATTATTATAAGGGTGTTTTGGTGGCAAAAATCATCATTAGAGGGTGACGTCAAGTCAGAGCAACAGACGGCTAGAGCAGTTTGTGTTCTCGTGGAAAAAGACATCTTTCATTTTTTATAGTTTAATGACTTTATTTTTTACAAAAATAAAGACATTAAACTGGGGGGACTTAATGGTGTATCCTAGGGGATACAGGCATAAAAACATCATTTTTATACAAAGAAAAGGATCGAAAAGCATAAAAGATATCAATTTCGGCAGTTTTTATCATTATCCGTCCAGCGATCAGCCAGGCCGCCCAGCGTCATGCGTAAGCCCTGCAAGCAGCTTCTATGATTAAGCCCTTTGATTAAGCGTGTGATAGCCACGTCAGTACACGCCAAAGGCGGTTCCAGATATATCGTATAATTGAATTAATTAGCGTTTGACACGTGTTCCCGAGAATTTCGGACATTCGACGCCTATAAATAAACCCCCTTGGGTCACCATATTTCACATCTGAACTTCAGTCAGAGAGAAGTACACTTTCTCTCTCACACAGTTCTTTCTCACTCTAAACCTTAACCGCTTAGCAACAAAATGCTACACGGACCAATTCCAGATTGGTCGAATAATGATTGAGGCCACCCCATGGATTTCTCATCCGTGTTCCGGGTCTGCAGGGATTATTTCCCGAAGGAAAACATCAGTTAGCAACATATCACTCAACGCTAGGCTGTTATAGTTCTGTACTGGTACCTTTCGTCCGTTATACCGAAAATAGTACCAACATCTTGTATGCCATAGAGTAGAATCATTTACACTAGATGTTGACATAAAGGCAAAGTTGACATTCAGGTGATCAATGTTAAATCTAAACATTCTATTGCTTAAATAAGCAAAGCCAACAAATATACCATGTTTTGACAACAACCTTATCAGTAACAATAACTTGTTTGTAATCAAAATTATTCAACAACATGTCATGTTTTGTCTAAGCAACCTTAGCATCATATTCATTATCTTGTTTGTTACCATAGTTATTTAAAAAAACATGTCAATCTTTGACAAAACAATCTTAAAAAATTCACACATATCATACTATTTAACAGGTTATGATTTTGCCAAAAAAAAAAAAAAAAAAAAAAAGAATCAACCATACCATTGAGGATTAAACCTCACGAACTGTAGTCATTGTTTCCCCATTTGTTCATTTTTCACATCTCTTCAATAGTAGCATCACCACCACCATGCTAGTAAGAAAGAAGTGCATCTTCTTCTTCTACCATCTTTGAAAATTCATTCCTTAAAGCTTATCAAGTTTGGAGAAATTAGCACTCATATGCTTCATTGTAGCCGCCATCGATTATATCAAAATAGTTACTTTCGATTGTTGAAGGTTTTAAAACTTTCGTGTAAGGTAAAATAATCGATGACCTGATAAATCATTGAATCGTGGTATCACTTTTCGAAAGTAACTATTCGACCGGCCTTATTGCCCGGGTTACAAGAATATCACTTTGGGATAAGGCAGAGATTATATTCTAACTTTTGGCACAAAGTAAGAACCCGTGTGCTAGAGAGTATCAGGTGATTTTCTTGTGTCATTCTCATGAAAAGTTTATTCTCCTTATATAGGCACCCAAAATATGGAAGACATTATGTGAATTGATGGCCAATTAATCCTTCATAAGTATATCCCTTAAGAGTCACAAAGACCTTTGATCTTCAAGAAGGTTAAAAGTCTAATCATAATGATACTAACTCATGATTAGCTCATTATTGCTTTTTAACCACAATCCTTTAGTCAGATTTCGTGCTTATTAAGAAAACTTAGCATGAAAACACTTAGTCAACATTTCGTGTTTACTAAGAAGACCAAGCACGAAAACACTTAGTCATTTCCGTGCTTACTAAGAAGACCAAGCACGAACACTCTTGATCAAATTTCGTGCTGACTAAGAATACCTAGCATGAAAACATTTCGTGCTTACTAAGAAGACTAAGCACGACATTTCGTGCTTACTAAGAAGACTAAGCACGAAAACACTTAGTCATTATAGTGAGTAGTGACTAAAGGAAAATCACTTGGATGCGGGTAATTTATCACTTAATGAGTGTACACTCCGTACCTCCTAACACATTTACAAGTGTAGATTAAATCCCTCATTTACATTAAATTTTCACCAATAACAAGAGCTAAAAACCGAGAACAATAAGTATTATGTAAAATCAATTGTGGATCCACTACTTGCAGTTACACGTACATATGGTGTAATGTTTACATATGTGTTCATGTGTAGATACGGATGTGTAGATAACGTTATACATAGTAATTACTTTTTAAATAATAAAAAGTAGATCACGCTGAAATACATGCTTATTTATATGTAATTTATGAGAAGAAAAAAAAAGTTGTATGTGGTACGCAAAGTCAACTGGTGTGGGCAATCCTCATTGGCTCATGCATGGTTTGTATTGATCATATGTAACCCACAACAACCTTCACATGGCATTATAAATTGTATACATTTTTATTAATTATTATTTCTCCAACCATCACTTTCTTGAAATCATGAAGGCCCCGACCGCCATACTCATTAAAGGGCCCCGTGATTTTTCATAGTTACATACGATTACGATTATTGTAATTTCATGAAAATTACATATATTGTCGTGAAACAATAAATATAATTATAATTATAATTGTAATTGTAATTATAATTATTATAATTATAATTATCATTATGGGGTGTAATGTATTTGCTGGGCCGGATCTGACCAGGAGCGAGCAGTGCGACCACACCGGGCATCAAACCGTTAGGGGCATCATTCGTTCGCTCGATAATATGATTTTTAGACAATTTCATACCTTTAATTGGTGTTTATACACATGAAAACACGGTTTATTAAAATGGAAGTAAGTTAGATAGAAAAGAGAGATGGAGAAGATGACTTTTCATATTTCTAAAAAGTTGTTTCTTTTACTGCAACGTAATTGTAAATGTTAATTCAGAGTTTGTAGCATCGGGTAATAATATTTAAATTTAGCTATGTAATAAAATCGACATGTACATTATTCGTTTAGCTTAAATATACACTAAAACCTTTTTAAATAGTATAATGTTCGCTTACAAAACTGAACTAGTGGGGCAGATTTTTTATCTCAATGCATTGAGCATCAAAAACATTAGGACCGGCCCTGTGTATTTGTATAATGTAAATTTACTCCTTAATAACTTATAACACCAACGAAATTTGTAAAATCACAATATACGCTTTGTGACTTGAAATGGGGTAAGAGGTTGAAATGTTGGAAAGGAAAGTGACAACAATGAGTCAATGACGCGGTGGCGTAAACTATATGGAATATTTTTTTAAGTTACACTTATCATCCTCTTGGATTGTTTATTTTCAGTTTAGCCCTTCTTTTTTTATTAACTATTGTTATGAGCAAGGTTACGAAATTCGCTATTCGGGGATTACTCGGTCGAGACTTTAGAAAGATTAATCGGTAATTCGATTATTAATAGGATTGTACTGTATACCTTTAAATATTAAGTTTCAAAAATTATATGTTGTAGTGACCCGAACTTTTCCATGTTTATTTATATTAAATGAAATTGATATTTACATGATTAAGTGTTTCCAACATGTTAAGCAATCAAACTTGTTAAGACTTGATTAATTGAAATAGGTTTCATATAGACAATTGACCACCCAAGTTAACCGGCGATTCACGAACGTTAAAACTTGTAAAAACTATATGATGACATATATATGGATATATATATATAGTTAACATGATATTATGATAAGTATGTATCTCATTAAGTATATTAACAATGAACTACATATGTAAAAACAAGACTACTAACTTAAGGATTTCGAAACGAGACATACATGTAACGATTATCGTTGTAACAACATTTAAATGTATATATATCATATTAAGATATATTAATACATCATTATATCATGATAATGTAATAATTTAATATCTCATTAGATATAATAAACAATGGGTTAACAACATTTAACAAGATCGTTAACTTAAAGGTTTCAAAACAACATTTACATGTAACGACTAACGATGACTTAACGACTCAGTTAAAATGTATATACATGTAGTGTTTTAATATGTATTCATACACTTTTGAAAGACTTCAAGACACTTATCAAACTACTTCTACTTAACAAAAATGCTTACGATTACATCCTCATTCATTTTCATCAACAATTCTACTCGTATGCACTAGTATTTGTACTTGTACAATATACAGCTTCTAAATGTATTTACTATTAGTATATACACTCCAATGATCAGCTCTTAGCAGCCCATGTGAGTCACCTAACCATGTGGGAACCATCATTTAACATCTAGCATGAAATATCTCACAAAATTACAAACTAATGGAGCCTATATGGAGACTAACATTCACGTGAATGAGAGGTACCACAAACACATTCACTTTGCAATTTTCTTGAATCAAACTACTCTCTCTCAAGTGTTCTTCCTTTGTTCTAAGTGTTCTTTATCATCTTCAACAAAATCTAGCTTAATCTAGTTCATAAATCCATACATAAACCAAGTTATAAAACAACTACTCAAGAACACACCAACAACACTTCCAAGTTTGCTAACTTACTTTCAATCTTGCAAATCCACTTTGAGTGATCATCCAACCTTGAGAAATTTTTCTTATTTACAGTAAGATATCTTTCTAATATTAGGTAATACTTATATTCAAATTTTGATTCAATTTCTATAACTTTAACAATCTTATTTCGAGTGGAAATCTTACTTGAACTTGTTTTCGTGTCATGATTTTGCTTCAAGAACTTTCAAGCCATCCAAGGATCCTTTGAAGCTAGATCTATTTTTATCATTTCCAGTAGGTTTATCCACAAAACCTGAGGTAGTAATGATGTTCTTAATATTATTCGATTCATATATATAAAACTACCTTATTCGAAGGTTTAAACTTTTAATCACTAGAACATAGTTTAGTTAATTCTAAACTTGTTCGCAAATAAAAGTTAATCCTTCTAACTTGACTTTTAAAATCAACTAAACACATGTTCTATATCTATATGATATGCTAACTTAATGATTTAAAACCTGAAAACACGAAAAATACCGTAAAACTGGATATACGCCGTCGTAGTAACACCGCGGGCTGTTTTGGGTTAGTTACTTAAAAACTATGATAAACTTTGATTTAAAAGTTGTTCTTCTGGAAAAATGATTTTTCTTATGAACATGAAACTATATCCAAAAATCATGGTTAAACTCAAAGTAGAAGTATGTTTTCCAAAATGGTCATCTAGACGTCGTTCTTTCAACTGAAATGACTACCTTTACAAAAATGACTTTTAACCTGTATTCCTGACTATAAACTTATACTTTTTCTGTTTAGATTCATAAACTTAAGTTCAATATGAAACCATAGCAACTTGAATCACTCAAAACGGATTTAAAACGAAGAAGTTACGGGTAAAACAAGATTGGATATTTTTGCTTGTTGTAACTACGTGAAAATTGTTAACAAATCTATATTAATCATATCCTAGCTAACTCATATTGTATTATACATGTATTCTAATATATTATGTAATCTTGGGATACCATAGACACGTATGAAAATGTTTTGACATATCATATCGACCCATGTATATATATTATTTGGAACAACCATAGACACTCTATATGCAGTAATGTTGGAGTTAGCTATACAGGGTTGAGGTTGATTTCAAAAATATATATACTTTGAGTTGTGATCTAGCCTGAGACGTGTATACACTGGGTTGTGGATTGATTCAAGATAATATATATCGATTTATTTCTGTACATCTAACTATGGACAACTAGTTGTAGGTTACTAACGAGGACAGCTGACTTAATAAACTTAAAACAGTAAAACGTATTAAAAATGTTGTAAATATATTTTGAACATACTTTGATATATATGAACATATTTGTTATAGGTTCATGAATCGACCAGTGGCCAAGTCTTACTTCCCGACGAAGTAAAAATCTGTGAAAGTGAGTTATAGTCCCACTTTTAAAATCTAATATTTTGGGATGAGAATACGTGCAGTTTTATAAATGTTTTACGAAATAGACACAAGTAAATGAAACTACATTATATGGGTGAATGATCGAAGCCGAATATGCCCCTTTTTGCTTGATAACCTAAGAATTAGTAAACCGATCTACTAATTGACGCGAATCCTAAAGATAGATCTATTGGGCCTAACGAACCCCATCCATGGTTGCGGATGCTTTAGTACTTTGATGTTGTTTTATCATGTCCGATGGATGTCCCGGAATGATAGGGGATATTCTTATATGCATCTTGTTAATGTCGGTTACCAGGTGTTCACCATATGAATGATTTTTATGCATGCATGCTGTTTACAAGAAATGGAAATATGAAATCTTGTGGTTTATTAATACGAATTGATAAATATATAGGCTAAACCTATAACTCACCAACATTTTTTTTGACGTTTTAAGCATGTTTATTCTCATGTAATTGTTAAGAGCTTCCGCTGTTGCATACTAAATTAAGGACAAGATTTGGAGTCCATGCTTGTATAATATTGTTTGAAAACTGCATTCGAAGACATATGTTGTTGTGTAATATTATTGTAAACCATTATGTAATGGTCGTGTGAATATGCTATACTTTTGATTATCATTTTTAAACCTTTAACGATAAATTAAAGGTTATGCTTTGTTTTAAAATCGAATGCAGTCTTTGAAAAACGTCTCATATAGAGCTCAAAACCTCGCAACGAAATCAATTAATATGGAACGTTTATAATCAATATGAACGGGACATTTCATATGTGTAAATATAGAAAAAACCATAAATATAAAAATAAACTTTAACATAATTGTCTAAAATTATTCATTTTACTCAAAAACTATAAAGTTCTAGTGTAAGTTCATGTTAAATGTTAACCATTTTTACTTTGACCGACTTTCATTACCAAGAAGACTAGCAGACTTGCCAGCACTTAGTTGAAGCTCAATTACGAAGATCTAACCTGAAACAACCCAAATCCGTTTACCAAAAACGAAGCACTATTTTTGTTATAAGTTAGATAAAGTTAAGTACGTCATAATGCAAGATCCGTTTAACGATATTTTTAACGTGCCCAATATACTACAAAATACATGTTTAACATGTGACTAAATCCAAATCGTACAATTCGACGCATTTTGACCCGTTACACAATAAGTGGGTAATTACGACCCATTTACACTACAAACCGAGTTAAGACTCAATAACCCAACCCGATACCAAGAGCATAATCTCGGGGACTACCAAATCCCCAATCCGCGTCCAAATATCTAAAATTTAATCCTCCAAGCTTAAGCAACGTCTATCAACCTAGTCTAACAACTAGGTAACTCCGCATCAACGATACCTATAAAATGGTAAACAATAAGAGGGGTAAGCATAAAGTTTAGTGAATGCAATAATTATACATATACATATATAACATACTTATTTACAAACACTTACTCCAATACTGTATACATGCTACCAATTTATTTAGCCTACAATCTCAAAGTACAAGCTAAATCCTCAACACGTCACAAGCTAGCATAATGAAAAACATGTAATATAAATAAGGGTTAAAGTCAAAAATACGCTACAAACTTACACAAATGTACCGATGTCGCCTACAAACTCATTTCCTTCCTAATGTCACCTATAAACTAATAAAAAATGTACCAATGTTAACATTTTGTTACGGGTTACCTGCTGAACAGGTAAACTTAATTATTTAACTTATTTTTTTCATTTTATATGTCCCGATGTCGCCCATATACTTTCAGTTGTGTTCCGATGTCACCCATATACTTTCAGTTTCTGTTCTGATGTATCATCGACGTGTCAAGACTACCTAGAAGCCACGTCATCAATTGTTTTCGTTACGGGTAAAAAAAGTATAGTGGGCGACATTAGCACATTTTTTATAAGTTTGTAGGCAACAGTAGGACGGAAATGAGTTTGTGGGCGACATCGGTACATTTGTGTAAGTTTTTAGCCTATTTTTGGCTTTAACCCTATAAATAATGCTCAAGAATTCTACACACACACGCACACACACCATATGGTTAACCAAACTCACATCATGGTGCTACCGGCTCCTTGGTTCACACTATACGCATTTGTCATGGTGCTACCGGCTTCGTGGTTCACATTACAACTTGAGTCATACTCACGCTAAGGCGCTACCAGCTCCTAGGTTCACACCTTACCCACCCGTGCTATACTTCTACCGGCTCCTTGGTTCACACTACAACACACGTGATATTGCTTTAAACATACACATATTTCGACGCCATATCATTTATATTTCATCGGCTTTTACCGAAACGAAGACATTCAAATGCATAATTCACGAGAAAAAACGACAAAAGTAAACACGAGCTTGAAGTTTGAAGAAACGATGATAAAACAACAATAAAATGACGGATTTAAACCAAATATATATCAAGATAATGTTTACCCAAATGCAAGTTCAAGATGATCAAAGAAAAAGAGTTCAAAAGAAAGTTCCAAGTCGATATACGTCAACACGGGGTGAACAGAGAACAAACGAAAAAAAATAAAAATTAGAAAACTGCCGTTTACTCTTACGCGTATCGCGTACTTACCTACGCGAAACGCGTAGTATTTTAACCTTAAGCGGACCGTGTGGTGTTCTGTTGAGTCCAGATTCAGATCTGAATTACAAATGGGACGGTTACTTTATGGTTTATTAATATTACTTTCCAGCCACTCCAGCCACTGTATGCAATAAAGAATTAAAAATGATGATTACATCTACTACTCTTCTACTATATACAGATACATAGAGAAAGAAGCAAAGGACAGTAGTGGGGAGTACACAGCTCCAAAATTCTATACAACACACATTTACAGATATCAATTATTTTAGCTACTGTATTTATATTTCATTCCCTCAGTATGATTTATTTTTAGTCCAAGGTTCAATTTTTAGGGTAGTTTCAGATTTAAGGGTGTATTGTTCGTGATTAAGGGTATTATTGTACGAGTGCAAGGGGTGTTGTTATTGTAATTTTCTACCATTTAAAGTAAATGAAAGTAAAGATTTTCGTAAGTATATCCTATTAAAATTATCGTTATCAATTTTTATCGTTATTATTATGTTTGTATATTTATATTTTCATGTTTACCTTAGTATAATGAGTAGTTAATTTCCCTAGTGTTTGCTTAGATGTAGAGCCCCTAGTGAAATGGATTGTTATCATTTGTAAAAATTAAAATGTAACTTAAGTATTTTTAACATTAAGCCTAATTAAAAGAACCATTGTTATGTACTTGGATATTTAACCCTTGTCACTTAATTTATTAGATTCAAATAACGAAAGTTATTTTTATCTATATAAATTAAGCTTCAACATTAAAAGTGATCTAGACGAACTTATGAATAATTTATTAACACTAAATTAGAAATAAAGTTCGGTGGTTTGGGTAATATCACTAGTCATATAATAGTGAAATTGTAAAAAGGGAAACCGTTATGATTTGGGTTTTGGCGAAAGTCAAAACTGGGTTGGGTCTCAATTTAAATACTTGGGGAATAGTAACTATCTAAAATAAGATACGATGAAAATTAGATTGAATTTAGTTAGTCATAACTTTATATTTATTCGAAAGAAAAATATAAAGTTTTATACTAAAACGTTTTAATAGGGCTTAAACTCAAAACAATCCATGGATCTATAGGTGACACATTTAAGTAAACACTCCCATTTATTTATATATTGTAAAATACTTATTATTTACGTATTATTATTATTCACTAAAAATAAAAATATACATCAAAATACTCGAATTTGTACCAGAACTGTTTGTCACAACGAAAATGAACTTATGCGTATCGTGTATACATCACACGAAACACGTACCTTCAAAATTATACGCGGAGCGCGTATAAATCTACGCGAAACGTGTACGTATTAAAATACCACTGTTACGAATTTTATTTGAATTCTAAGTTTTAAATTAAATCTTTTATTATTATTATAAAGTAATTAATTTATAATTAGTTTAATTATTATAATTTCCTATAATTCAGTTTTATATTTAATTTAAGTTATTATTTAGTTAATTTAAATAAATTTGTATTATAATTTATTGCTCAAAACAAAATTCTAATCAATTAGTTTTATTAAAAGTTATTATTTTATTAATTATCATTTAGTAAAAAAAACTTGTTTTATCACAATTAGTATAATTTCAATTAATTCACTTTTAAGTTAATAATTATAAATCATCAAATCTTGTAATTTTAATTAATAAGTAGTTCAATTAAATATAAGAATAAGTTATATTTTATTATTATGTTATGCTAAATTCCTAATCCAAAATCCCCTTTAAATAATTTTAACTTCAAAGACTATTAAAAACCCATTAAACACTGTCTCCCTGTGGAACGAACCGGATTTACCAACAAACTGAACTACGCGGATAGGACTAGTTGCCTATATATGTGAAATCAACCTAAATTCATTAAAACACCATATATACAATAAAACAATTCGTGTAACAAAATAACTCAAATCCGTTCATAAAATAAAGGTACTGTTTCAACGCATCAACTTTTTGGCGCCGCTGCCGGGGAACAGTTACGTTTAAAAGATTTTAATAGACTTTAGGTTATTCGATCAACTTTTGTAGGAATTCATTCTTAGAAAAGCTTTTGGTGTTATGATTTCATAATAGAAACTAATGCATGAATTTACGTTCCTCCAACACTGAATTAACTCCTCTATATCCTGAACCCGAAAGAGAATTCCACGAATGTTTAAGAGCTCAAGAAGTAGAATCTCTTGCTGAGGATTTAGAATCACTTTCATTAAATTCTAACTCTGAACCATATATTCAACAAATCATAGAAACAGTTATTAAAGAAGAAGAAGAGATGGCTGTTACAAATCAAACGATGGAAGCATTAATGAAGGCGACAAGAACAGGTCAAGGCCATGCAATTATCCAACCTACGATGACTGACGGCTTTGAAATAAAAGGTCAATTCCTTCATATGGTGACTAATACATGCCAATTTAGTGGAGCTCCAAATGATGATGCTAACGAGCATCTTCGTAAGTTTGTAAGCATTTGCAAGCTATTCAAAATTAAGGATGTCTCCGATGAAGTCGCATGTTTGAAAATCTTTCCATGGTCCCTAAAAGACGATGCAAGAGATTGGCTAGACTCATTACCAGAAGGTTATATCGAAGACTGGAATGATATGATGGACAAGTTTTTGTCAGAATTCTTCCCTGCTTCAAAAGCAGCCAAATTACAAAGTGATATAAACCACTTCAAACAAAAGCTTAATGAGACTCTTATGAAGCTTGGACCTGATTCAACAAAATGCTTAGGGTATGTCCTCAACACGGGTTGAATACATTCCAAAAAGTCCAAATATTCTATAAAGGAGTCAATGTGGCTACTAGAAAAGATATAGATGTTGCAGCTGGAGGTTCGATCATGAAGAAAACACCGAAAGACGCTCACACTATCATTCCCGATATAGCAGCACATTCTCATAATTGGCATCAAGAGATAGAATTCTCTAGATCATCAACTGTTGCTAATATCGAAAGCAATGATGAAATTGCTTCTTTAAAAGCTCAAATGGCAAATCAAGCAAGGCAAATTGAGAAAGTAACCAAGGAAATGCATGCTATCAGGGTAGGATGTGAACTGTGCCAAGGTCCCCATCTTACCATAGATTGTGATCAAGCAACGATGGAAGAGCAAGCAAATTTCCTAGGTTACTTGCTAAAAGGTGAAATGAATTTCAACGATTTTCCAGCGATAGAAGCAAATAACCGAAAATATCCTCCAATTAACAACTACCAAGTAGGAGGACCTTTAAGTTTAAATAATAATAACTATCAAGGAGGAAATCTGGTTTACCAAAATAACCGAAATTTCCAAAATCAAAAATCAAAATCAAAGAAATGCACCACCAGGTTACAATAACCTAAACAACCGAAATCAACCTCAACGAATTTATCAAAATAATTTCCAACACAGTCAACCACAACCACAAGTACTTATGCAACCACAACCCGAAAAGAAATCCGGTTTAGAAGATCTCTTAAGAGATTTTATGGTTAAGCACGAGCAAACGGCGGAAATTCAAACTCAACAAATTTGAAATCAACAAGCTACGATTCAGAATTTAGAAAGAGATGTTGGAAGGATCTCACAGTTACTATCAGAGAGGCCACCAGGCGCTCTCCCCTCAAATACTCAAGTGAATCCCAACAACAATCAAACAAGGAATGAGCATGTAAATGCTATAACTACTAGAAGTGGTTTAACTGTTAACCCAGAAACTAGTAAGACCTTAGAAGTTCCTTTATCTTCTTCTAGTTTACAAGAACCTGTTAATATAGATGAGCATGTTGAGAAAGAACAAGAGAAAAATGATCCACCTGAGATCATATCAAAGAATGGTGAAAAATCACCAGTGAAGGTGCACAAGGCACCTATTCCATACCCAAAGACATTAAAGAAAGACAAACTCGCGAGCCAATATCAGAGATTTGCAGATATGATCAAGCAAATTAGCATTAACATGCCACTCGCGAAAGTTCTTAGGGGTATGCCAAATTATGGAAGGTTTATCAAGGATCTCATAGCCGATAAAGGTAAATATGAAGAAGTTTCAACCACATTCCTCAATGAGGAATGCTCAGCAATTTTGCAAAAGCAAAAGATGCCACCGAAACTTGGAGATCCTGGTAGTTTCATTATTCCGTGTCTGATGGGAGATTCAGTAATGTACGATGCATTAGCTGACTTAGGCGCAAGTATCAATCTTATGCCACACTCCTTGTACTTAAAACTAAACCTAGGAGATCTAAAACCAACTAGGATGTGTATACGTCTAGCAAATAGAACTTTTAACTATCCTATTGGTATTGCCGAAAACCTACCAGTTAAAGTCAATCATTTAATCTTTCCTGCCGACTTCGTTATCCTTTAAATGGAAGAAGATAGCAAGGTTCCCCTAATTCTAGGGCGACCATTTCTAAATACCGCTGACGCAATTGTGCGTGTTAAAGACAAAAAGCTTAGTCTAGGTGTAGGGGAAGATAGAGTTACCTTAAACATAGATAAAGCTATGAAACAACCTGTCTCCTCCGATGACGAATGTTATAAGGTAAACATTGTTGATTTTTGTGTTGAAAAAGAATTGCAAGAATTACTGAATATAGTCACCTCGAACTTCACCCCAATGAGTGAAAGTGATGAATTCGATGTAGAACTTGAACTTGACGAATTGTTGAAAGTAGTCATCGATGAAGATTGCTGTGAGGAAGAAATTCCCAAGGAAGATGAACCCTTTGAAGAAATTACCGATGGTAACAGGTTCCGAATAAAATCTTCCTTGGAAGAACCACCAACCTTGGAACTTAAAGAACTCCTGGAACATTTGGAGTATGCTTATCTCCAAGGTACATCACAATTACCTGTTATAATTTCATCAAAACTCTCAGATGACGAAAAGGGTAGGTTAATGTCCGTTCTAAAAACTCACAAGAAAGCGATTGCTTGAAAAATAACCGATAATCCAGGGATTAACCCCGGTTATTGTACTCATAAGATTCTAATGGAAGAAGATTTTAAACCCATGGTACAAAGACAACGAAGGTTAAACCCTAACATGAAAGAAGTTGTCAAAAAGGAGGTTATCAAGTTACTTGATGCCGGGTTAATATACCCTATATCCGATAGCCCATGGGTTAGTCCCGTTCAAGTGGTACCTAAGAAAGGGGGTACAACTGTTATTCTTAATGATAAAAATGAACTTGTTCCTACAAGAAGAGTCACTGGCTGGAGAGTCTGTATAGACTACCGTCATTTAAATGACGCCACAAGGAAAGATCATTTCCCTCTTCCTTATATTGACCAAATGCTAGAACGTTTAGCGGGAAAAGAGTACTATTGTTTCCTTGATGGATTCTCCGGTTATTTTCAAATTCCCATTGATCCAAAAGACCAAGACAAGACAACTTTTACTTGTCCATTTGGTACATTCGCATACCGACGAATGCCGTTCGGATTATGCAATGCGCCAGGCACCTTTCAAAGGTGTATGATGGCAATATTTCACAACATGATAGAAGGAAGTATGGAAGTCTTTATGGACGATTTCTCTGTTTTTGGAGACTCCTTCGATTCATGCCTTTTAAACCTCGAGCGAATGTTAATTCGTTGTGAGGAATCAAATCTTGTTTTAAATTGGGAAAAATGTCACTTCATGGTAAAGGAAGGCATTGTTTTAGGACACAAGATTTCTCTAGATGGAATGGAAGTAGACAAAGCTAAGATCGATGTAATCTCAAAGCTTCCTCCTCCAACTAACGTTAAAGGAATTCGTAGTTTCTTAGGTCATGCGGGATTCTATCGACGATTCATAAAGGATTTTTCTAAAATCGCTAGACCCATGATTAAACTTCTCGAGAAAGATAGTACATTCGATTTCAATAACGAATGCTTACAAGCTTTCTCCATTCTAAAAGATAAACTTACGAATGCACCCATTATGGTATCACCCAACTGGTCCAAACCTTTCGAGCTAATGTGTGATGCTAGTGATTTCGCAATGGGAGCTGTTTTAGGTCAACGTCAAGATAACAAATTTCAACCAATCTACTACGCAAGTAAAACACTTACAGGAACTCAGTTGAATTACACAACTACTGAGAAGGAGCTTCTTGCAGTAGTTTTTGCTTTCGATAAGTTTAGATCTTACTTAGTGTTATCTAAAACAATTGTTTATACCGATCATTCAGCCCTAAAGTACTTATTCAAAAAGCAAGATGCTAAACCTAGACTAATTCGTTGGATTCTTCTCCTACAAGAATTCGAAATTGAAATTAAGGAAAAAAAAAAAAGGAGCTGAAAATCTCGATGCAGATCACTTATCCCGTCTTGAAAATCCTAACTTAGAAACACTCGACGAATCTGTTATTCACGATACTTTTTCGGACGAGTTCCTTATGAGAATTGAAATAGAAGAAGAAATTCCATGGTTTGCAGGCTATGCTTATTATCTAGCAGCAGGAATTCTTGTTAAAAATCAAACTTATCAGCAAAAGAAGAAATTCTTTGCTGATCTGAAGTTTTACTTCTGGGAAAGCCCTAACCTCTTTCGTATAGGGGCTGACCAAGTTATTCGTCGATGTGTATACGGTAAAGAAGTGCAACAAATTCTAGAGCACTGTCATGAAGGACCGGCTGGTGGACATTTCGGACCAAGCTATACAGCTAAAAAGGTTTTTGACTCAGGTTTTTAGTGGCCTACAATTTTTAAAGATGCACACAATATGGTAAAAACTTATGATGCTTGTCAAAGATCTAGAAATATCTCCAAGAGAGACGAAATGCCACAACAAAGCATCCTAGTATGCGAAGTATTCGACATTTGGGGTATTGACTTCATGGGTCCATTCCCTGCCTCTAACAAATGCAAATACATTCTCGTAGCAGTCGATTACGTTTCTAAATGGGCTGAAGCAAAAGCCCTACCCACTAACGATGCTCGAGTTGTTGTCTGCTTTCTTAAAAATCTTTTCTCGCATTTTGCGATTCCAAAAGCATTAATCAGTGATCGTGGAACTCATTTTACAAATCAACTACTCGAGAAAGTGCTTAAAAAGTACGGAGTTAATCATCGTTTCTCAACTTCTTACCACCCTCAAACGAGTGGCCAAGTTGAAAACACAAACAGAGGTCTTAAATGAATTTTAGAAAGAACGGTTAAAAATAATCCAAAAATCTGGCATCGGAAGCTAGATGATGCGCTTTGGGCATTTAGAACCGCATTTAAAACACCCATTGGTACTACACCTTTCTGATTAATTTATGGTAAGGCGTGTCATCTACCTGTCGAAGCTGAACACAAGGCATATTGGGCTCTGAGAGAATGTAATACCGACCTTGTGAAAGCCGGAGAAAACTGATTCTTGCAACTAAATGAATTAGATGAATTAAGACTACAAGCGTATGAAAACTCTAAAACATACAAGGAGAAAACTAAAAGATGGCACGATGCAAGGTTAAAAGAAAAGAAAGAATTTAAACAGGGGGATAAAGTATTAGTATTCCAATCACATTTTAAGTTTTCACCTGGGAAACTTAGATCCCGATGGACTGGGCCATATATAATAAAACAAGTTTTTCCATCTGGATATACAGAATTATATAGCAAAGACGGTGGAACTTTCAAAGTGAACGGTCATCGACTCAAATTATACTTTGAAGGAATCAATACTACGGAAAGAGACGAGATCACCTTCTACCCTAAGGACAAGTAAATTCAGGGTAACTTTAAGGTTTTCAACTCCATTCTCGAACTTTATTTTCATTTTTAAGAGTGGGGTTTGTTCGGTCTTTCCCTAGCAGACACTAAAGAACTAGTCTTCTCCCTCCATTCTACCTTTTTATTTTTTTTCATTTTTATTTATTGTTTATTTTCAAGATGCGCAATCAATATGTCTACAACCATTTCCTTTTGATGTGCGATAAAATTTTACCAAGGGATGTGGTTTTAGATATAAAGAGAAGATGCGATCAGGCGAGTAAAGAAATAAGGTAAAAACTTAACGAGAAAAATTATGCCAAAGGAAAATCAAAATCAGCTAAGAAACGTCGAGTGCGTCATTTGGGCAAGTGTGTAAAATGTGGAAAACCAGCTCATTACGGAAATTGCCCAAAGAACTAGACGGACTCTAATTACGAGTACGTAACCTTATGCCGAGAAGGGCCTTTTAAATGTTTAAAGGAAAACCTCTTAAACCAACGAGGTTACGCCTACGAAGCCATGGGGGCGAAATGGTACGACTCCACTATGAGGCAAGTCGACGCGGTTTCACAATCTAATTCTTTTTCTCGCCAATTGTGTTTTTATGCATTTTTGTGTATTTGTGAATTTTTGTGTGTTAATGTTTTGGTGTGTTTAGTTTGTATTTGTTTGTTGTGTTTTTATTAAAAAGGGTCTACCAATTAAAATTGATAAACCTTGAGTTTAACCTATTTTCATTGAAAACGATAATGTTAAGTGTAACAACTGATTTTTCGTTCTTCAAATTGCACGAAATTAATTGTTGGATTCATAACATATCTTTTAAATAGTAAACCACAAAAACAAAAGAAAAATTAAAACTATTAAAAATATTTTTTTTTATCAATAACCGTAAAGATATATAACTTGTAAACTTTTGTCGTGGGTAATGATAGGTGTAACAACCGAGATTGTCTCTACCTAGTTGATAGAAAACAAAGTTTTAAGTTTGAAAATTAGTTAGTTCGAAAGTATATAATTATATATATAAAAAATAGAGTGTATTTTAAATTCATTTAATTTTTATTTTTCATGTACTTGTTTTTAATTTTAAAATATTAATTTTCTTTTAATTTAAAATTTTAAAAAGAAAAATATAGAGTGTTTTGTTTTATTTTTAAGTTGTTTTTAAAAAATATTAAAACTTTAACTTTTAAAGTATTAAATTTTATAAATTGAAATTAAAATTTATAAACGGATAAAGACTAGGTATACCAACCGAAATTTCTGTTACAACAAATATAAATTTAAAATTGATATTTTGAAATTTAAGTACTTATAAAGTTGAAAAAAAAAAAATAATAATAATAAAAATAAATAAATAAATAGAATTTTTTGTTTTATTTTTGTTTTCGTAAATTTTTAAAAACTTTAACTTTTAATAAATTAAATTTTATAAATTGATTTGAAAATTTATAAACGGATAAAGACTAGGTATAATAAACCGAAATTTCCGTAGCACCAAATATAAATTTATAAAAGAAATTTTAAAAATTTGAGTAATTATAAAAGTTGAAAAAAAAGGGGGGGGTCCTAAAGCTTGCGCGAAACGTGTGGTTATCCACGCGTAACGCGTATAATTGAAGTCTACACGAAACGCGTACTTCTACATGAAACGTGTAAGGTCAAAATCAGATACTAATCAGATCAACCAGCAGCTTCTCCTCCACACTTCATTCTTATTTTCATTTTGCTGTGGACGAAGGAAGAACACGAAAATCACCAAAATCACACCCAAAAAACTAAATTAACACTCTCAATCTTCCCCAATTCTTCCACCTTTCAACATGCCGAGATTGGTAAGGGTCCTAAACCCATTTTACCGCTTGTTCTTCAAATTTTTCATTATTTATTTGTTTAGCTTTAATCCGAATTTAGAGCTTGTTATTGTTAAATTTTGCTTGATTATTGCTATGGCTATGTTGGTAGTATGTTATTAAACCCGATTAGCATGAAAATTTGATGTTTAATTGATTATTGAAAAGTTAGGGTTTATGTAAATTGGGGAAATTGAGGAATTGCTATTGAATTGTGTTATTTTGGGTCTAATTAGATGTTTTTAGAGTAGTAGAACCTTTGAATATAAGATTGATTGATTGATTTTATAATTTTAATTTTCGTCTAAATTTCATAATTTTTTGCAATTGTCATAAATCAAGTATGGATTGTAATGATGATTAGGAGCTAGAATATACGCAATATGATTGAATTGGATTATATATGCTTAGCTCATTGCGTGTTTACACTTGTGAATTAAACTTTGTTTTTGAAACTTGATTTGTGATTATGATTATGAATTTTTTTGTTGTTTGTTTTAATTTTTAGAAGTAGACTGTTGTTGAAATATTGGTCCCTGTGGTGTTGAAACAAGCTTGTATGTCAAGGATGAATTCTTTGCTAACATTAACATACCCAATTGGGACGATTCTCTTGTTTTAAAATATTATGCAGGGATTATTTAGAATGAGAGCTGTAAACCAACAGCAAGGGGAAGAACAAGTAACACCGGAAATGGAACAACAACTTCAGAACCTGCACCCGAACCTGAGATATCCTTATGATTTACCTAATCGATTACAAAAGGTTAAGTGTAGTGACCCGAACTTTTCCATGTTTATATATATTAATTGAGATTGATATTTACATGATTAAATGTTTCCAACATGTTAAGCAATCAAACTTGTTAAGACTTGATTAATTGAAATATGTTTCATATAGACAATTGACCACCCAAGTTGATCGGTGATTCACGAACGTTAAAACTTGTAAAAACTATATGATGACATATATATGGATATATATATAGTTAACATGATACTATGATAAGAAAACATATCATAAAGTATATTAACAATGAACTACATATGTAAAAACAAGACTACTAACTTAATGATTTTTAAACGAGACATATATGTAACGATTATCGTTGTAAAGACATTTAATGTATATATATCATATTAAGAGATATTCATACATGATAATATCATGATAATATAATAATTTAAAATCTCATTTGATATTATAAACATTGGGTTAACAACATTTAACAAGATCGTTAACCTAAAGGTTTCAAAACAACACTTACATGTAACGACTAACGATGACTTAACGACTCAGTTAAAATGTATATACATGTAGTGTTTTAATATGTATTTATACACTTTTGAAAGACTTCAATACACTTATCAAAATACTTCTACTTAACAAAAATGCTTACAATTACATCCTCGTTCAGTTTCATCAACAATTCTACTCGTATGCACCCGTATTCGTACTCGTACAATACACAGCTTTTAGATGTATGTACTATTGGTATATACACTCCAATGATCAGCTCTTAGCAGCCCATGTGATTCACCTAACACATGTGGGAACCATCATTTGGCAACTAGCATGAAATATCTCATAAAATTACAAAAATATGAGTAATCATTCATGACTTATTTACATGAAAACAAAATTACATATCCTTTATATCTAATCCATACACCAACGACCAAAAAAACCTACAAACACTTTCATTCTTCAATTTTCTTCATCTAATTGATCTCTCTCAAGTTCTATCTTCAAGTTCTAAGTGTTCTTCATAAATTCCAAAAGTTCTAGTTTCATAAAATCAAGAATACTTTCAAGTTTGCTAGCTCACTTCCAATCTTGTAAGGTGATCATCCAACCTCAAGAAATCTTTGTTTCTTACAGTAGGTTATCATTCTAATACAAGGTAATAATCATATTCAAACTTTGGTTCAATTTCTATAACTATAACAATCTTATTTCAAGTGATGATCTTACTTGAACTTGTTTTCGTGTCATGATTCTGCTTCAAGAACTTCGAGCCATCCAAGGATCCATTGAAGCTAGATCCATTTTTATCTTTTCCAGTAGGTTTATCCAAGGAAATTAAGGTAGTAATGATGTTCATAACATCATTCGATTCATACATATAAAGCTATCTTATTCGAAGGTTTAAACTTGTAATCACTAGAACATAGTTTAGTTAATTCTAAACTTGTTCGCAAACAAAAGTTAATCCTTCTAACTTGACTTTTAAAATCAACTAAACACATGTTCTATATCTATATGATATGCTAACTTAATGATTTAAAACCTGGAAACACGAAAAACACCGTAAAACCGGATTTACGCCGTCGTAGTAACACCGCGGGCTGTTTTGGGTTAGTTAATTAAAAACTATGATAAACTTTGATTTAAAAGTTGTTATTCTGAGAAAATGATTTTTATTATGAACATGAAACTATATCCAAAAATTATGATTAAACTCAAAGTGGAAGTATGTTTTCTAAAATGGTCATCTAGACGTCGTTCTTTCGACTGAAATGACTACCTTTACAAAAACGACTTGTAACTTATTTTTCCGACTATAAACCTATACTTTTCTGTTTAGATTCATAAAATAGAGTTCAATATGAAACCATAGCAATTTGATTCACTCAAAACGGATTTAAAATGAAAAAGTTATGGATAAAACAAGATTGGATAATTTTTCTCATTTTAGCTACGTGAAAATTGGTAACAAATCTATTCCAACCATAACTTAATCAACTTGTATTGTATATTATGTAATCTTGAGATACCATAGACACGTATACAATGTTTCGACCTATCATGTCGACACATCTATATATATTTCGGAACAACCATAGACACTCTATATGTGAATGTTGGAGTTAGCTATACAGGGTTGAGGTTGATTCCAAAATATATATAGCTTGAGTTGTGATCAATACTGAGATACGTATACACTGGGTCGTGGATTGATTCAAGATAATATTTATCGATTTATTTCTGTACATCTAACTGTGGACAACTAGTTGTAGGTTACTAACGAGGACAGCTGACTTAATAAACTTAAAACATCAAAATATATTAAAAGTGTTGTAAATATATTTTGAACATACTTTGATATATATGTATATATTGTTATAGGTTCGTGAATCAACCAGTGGCCAAGTCTTACTTCCCGACGAAGTAAAAATCTGTGAAAGTGAGTTATAGTCCCACTTTTAAAATCTAATATTTTTGGGATGAGAATACATGCAGGTTTTATAAATGATTTACAAAATAGACACAAGTACGTGAAACTACATTCTATGGTTGAATTATCGAAATCGAATATGCCCCTTTTTATTAAGTCTGGTAATCTAAGAATTAGGGAACAGACACCCTAATTGACGCGAATCCTAAAGATAGATTTATTGGGCCTAACAAACCCCATCCAAAGAACCGGATGCTTTAGTACTTCGAAATTTATATCATATCCGAAGGGTGTCCCGGAATGATGGGGATATTCTTATATATGCATCTTGTTAATGTCGGTTACCAGGTGTTCACCATATGAATGATTTTTATCTCTATGTATGGGATGTGTATTGAAATATGAAATCTTGTGGTCTATTATTATGATTTGATATATATAGGTTAAACCTATAACTCACCAACATTATTGTTGACGTTTTAAGCATGTTTATTCTCAGGTGATTATTAAGAGCTTCCGCTGTCGCATACTTAAATAAGGACGAGATTTGGAGTCCATGCTTGTATGATATTGTGTAAAAACTGCATTCAAGAAACTTATTTTGTTGTAACATATTTGTATTGTAAACCATTATGTAATGGTCGTGTGTAAACAGGATATTTTAGATTATCATTATTTGATAATCTACGTAAAGTTTTTTAAAACCTTTATCTATGAAATAAAGGTTATGGTTTGTTTTAAAAATGAATGCAGTCTTTGAAAAACGTCTCATATAGAGGTCAAAACCTCGCAACGAAATCAATTAATATGGAACGTTTTTAATCAATAAGAACGGGACATTTCAGTTGGTATCCGAGCGTTGGTCTTAGAGAACCAGAATTTTGCATTAGTGTGTCTTATCGAGTTTGTTAGGATGCATTAGTGAGTCTGGACTTCGACCGTGTTTAGTTGAAAAATGATTGCTTAACAAATTTTGTTGGAAACTATATATTTTTAACATGTGAATATTATGTGATATATTAATCTCTTAACGTGTTTGATATTATGTGATAGATGTCTACCTCTAGAACAAGTCCCATTGACTCACCTAATAATAATGAAGAGTCAAATGTAAATTGGAATGATTCGTGGACTGATTCACAAGTTCCCGAAGAGGAACCGGAAGAAGAGTCGGAACCGGAAGAAGAATCGGAACCGGAAGAAGAATCGGAACCGGAAGAAGAAATAGAACCGGTGGGGGAAATAATAAAACGGTTAAGTAAAAGAGAATCCTCAACCAACCGACCAAGGTTAATTATGGTCAATGGTGTTTCCGCCAAGGAAGCAAAATATTGGGAGGATTACCAATTCTCCGATGAATCGGATTCCGACGAGAATTCCAATGATGTTATAGAAATTACCCCAACTAAATTTAAAAAGGTAAAAGAAAATAATAAGGGAAAGGGCATAAAAATAGAGAAATCTAATTCCAACCCCGATGAACTTTATATGTATCGTCAACCCCCGAAGTTCTTAAGTTGTAACAATGACCCGGGAACCTCTAAACCACCAGGTTTTTCTAAACCAATGTGGACAACGACGGCTCGTATTAGGGGAACATCATATATCCCTAGAAACCTGGCAAAACGAACCAAAACCGAAGAAGAAGAAACGAGCGAGTCGGAATAAGATAGTTGTATTCGTGTGGTGTAATATATGTAATATAGTGTTCTTATGTTTTATGATATATGTAAAAAATTGCTTGTATTAATAAGTATTTTTTTTATGAATCTAACTCTTGTCTATTTTACAGTTTAAAAACACAAAATGGATAGACAACCCAATATTTTAAGAGACCTACCCGGAGACATGATTGATGAAATCTTGTCTAGAGTCGGTCAGAATTCCTCGGCACAACTATTTAAGGCGAGATCAGTTTGTAAGACATTCGAAGAACGTTCCAAGAATGTCTTGGTTTATAAGAGACTTTCGTTTGAAAGATGGGGGATATCACATTGGGAAACCCATAAGTTACGATGTGTTTACTTTGACGCATATATTGCGGGGAACCCAAATGCTATTTTACGCAATGGGTTAAGAAATTATTTTGACTCATATATCCGAATATTGGACTTCGTGATTTAGAAAAAGCGGCTAACATGCAACATAAAGAAGCATGTTATGCTTACGGATTAGTAATGTTCGCTTCTCACCAAAGTGAGAACAAGAACATCGGGCTACAACTATTAAACAAAACGTTCCCACAAGTGACGGAGTCAGTAATTGGGGTAAGAAATGAGGTTTTTAGATTGTTACGGGACTGTTGGACATTACGTAACCCTCGTCCTTTTGACGACGTTACAACACGCTGTCTTATCAACGGCCATAACGGTTATGTTCCACAAGACCAAGGATGGGAAGTAATCCTAGTAAAACCAGAATGCATGACTTGTTTCTGGACGTATGAATTACGTGTCTTTATTGCCTTTGCTGAACGACTTGTGTACTAGCTAGAATTATCTTCACAACTATCTTGTATCAAAGTTATTGTGTGCTATATTTCATGCTTTATGTAAAATAAGCGGTATTGTAAGTTTATAAAATATTGTATAAAAGTTTGAACGCGAAATATTATTATAATCAGTTTTTCATATAGAATTGTAGTAGTTGAATTGTATATTAGCTACTAAGTATGAACTTAACGGGTAGGTACTACCCGAATTTAAACTTATAAAACGCTAATATGAAGAAAAAGCTTTTATAAATGAGTTCATATTATGCTACGAAATACTATTAACTACTCTTAATATTCTGTATGATTAACTTGTTCCATTTGACTATTTTGAAGGAAATGGCACCGACTACTCGACACACCGTGAATATGAATGAAGAGGAATTCCGTACTTTTCTAGCTTCAAACATAGCCGCAGTACAGGCTGCGCTACATACCAATAATAACCTTGGATCTAGCAGTACAGGAAATCGTGTAGGATGCACCTACAAAGAATTCACTGCCTGCAAACCTTTGGAATTTGATGGAACCGAAGGACCGATCGGATTGAAACGGTGGACCGAGAAGGTCGAATCGGTGTTTGCCATAAGTAAGTGTACTGAAGAGGACAAAGTGAAGTACGCTACGCATACCTTCACAGGTTCTGCGTTAACATGGTGGAATACCTATCTAGAGCAAGTGGGACAAGACGATGCGTACGCACTACCGTGGTCAGCATTCAAGCACTTGATGAACGAGAAGTACCGTCCCAGAACCGAGGTCAATAAGCTCAAGACAGAACTTAGAGGGTTACGAACCCAAGGATTTGATATTACCACGTACGAAAGACGATTCACAGAATTGTGCCTATTGTGTCCGGGAGCATTCGAAGATGAGGAAGAGAAGATCGACGCGTTTGTGAAAGGATTACCGGAAAGAATCCAAGAAGATATAAGTTCACACGAGCCCGCCTCCATACAACAGGCATGTAGAATGGCTCACAAACTAGTGAACCAGATTGAAGAAAGAATTAAAGAACAGACTGCTGAAGAGGCCAATGTGAAGCAAGTCAAAAGAAAGTGGGAGGAAAATGGTGATAAGAATAACCAATACAACAACAACAGCAATCGCAACAATTATCCCAACAATCGCAACATCAATCGCAACTACAACAAACGGCCCAACAACAACAACAACAACAACAACAACAACAACAACAACAGCAACTACAACAATCATTCCAACAACAATAATAACCGCAACAACAACAACAACAATCAGAAGCAGCTATGCCAAAGGTGTGAAAAGTATTACTCGGGGTTCTGCACCAAATTTTGCAACAAGTGTAAAAGAAATGGTCATAGCGCGGCGAAGTGTGAGGTCTACGGACCAGGGGTTAATAGAACGAAAGGAACAAATGGTGTCGGAACGAGTAATGGCGGAGCAAGTAGTATCGGAGCAAGCTATGCCAATGTAGTTTGTTATAAATGTGGAAAACCGGGCCACATTATTAGAAATTGCCCGAACCAGGAGAACACGAATGGACAAGGCCGCGGAAGAGTTTTCAATATTAATGCGGCAGAGGTACAGGAAGACCCGGAGCTTGTTACGGGTACGTTTCTTATTGACAATAAATCTGCTTACGTTTTATTTGATTCGGGTGCGGATAGAAGCTATATGAGTAGAGATTTTTGTGCTAAATTAAGTTGCCCATTGACGCCTTTGGATAGTAAATTTTTACTCGAATTAGCAAATGGTAAATTAATTTCAGCAGATAATATATGTCGGAATCGAGAAATTAAACTGGTTAGCGAAACATTTAAGATTGATTTGATACCAGTAGAGTTAGGGAGTTTTGATGTGATAATCGATATGGACTGGTTGAAAGAAGTGAAAGCAGAGATCGTCTGTTACAAAAATGCAATTCGCATTATACGAGAAAAAGGAAAACCCTTAATGGTGTACGGAGAAAAGGGCAACACGAAGCTACATCTTATTAGTAATTTGAAGGCACAAAAACTAATAAGAAAAGGTTGCTATGCTGTTCTAGCACACGTCGAGAAAGTACAAACTGAAGAAAAGAGCATCAATGATGTTCCCATTGCAAAAGAATTTCCCGATGTATTTCCGAAAGAATTACCGGGATTACCCCCACATCGATCCGTTGAATTTCAAATAGATCTTGTACCAGGAGCTGCACCAATAGCTCGTGCTCCTTACAGACTCGCACCCAGCGAGATGAAAGAACTGCAAAGCCAATTACAAGAACTTTTAGAGCGTGGTTTCATTCGACCAAGCACATCACCGTGGGGAGCCCCTGTTTTGTTTGTCAAGAAGAAAGATGGTACATTCAGGTTGTGTATCGACTACCGAGAGTTGAACAAACTTACCATCAAGAACCGCTACCCACTACCGAGAATAGACGACTTATTTGATCAACTACAAGGCTCGTCTGTTTATTCAAAGATTGACTTACGTTTCGGGTATCATCAAATGCGGGTGAAAGAAGATGATATTCCAAAGACTGCTTTCAGAACACGTTACGGTCATTACGAGTTTATGGTCATGCCGTTTGGTTTAACTAATGCACCAGCTGTGTTCATGGACCTTATGAACCGAGTGTGTGGACCATACCTTGACAAGTTTGTCATTGTTTTCATTGATGACATACTTATTTACTCAAAGAATGACCAAGAACACGGTGAACATTTGAGAAAGGTGTTAGAAGTATTGAGGAAGGAAGAATTGTACGCTAAGTTTTCAAAGTGTGCATTTTGGTTGGAAGAAGTTCAATTCCTCGGTCACATAGTGAACAAAGAAGGTATTAAGGTGGATCCGGCAAAGATAGAAACTGTTGAAAAGTGGGAAACTCCGAAAACTCTGAAACACATACGCCAGTTTTTAGGACTAGCTGGTTACTACAGAAGGTTCATCCAAGACTTTTCCAGAATAGCAAAACCCTTGACTGCATTAACGCATAAAGGGAAGAAATTTGAATGGAATGATGAACAAGAGAAAGCGTTTCAGTTATTGAAGAAAAAGCTAACTACGGCACCTATATTGTCATTGCCTGAAGGGAATGATGATTTTGTGATTTATTGTGATGCATCAAAGCAAGGTCTCGGTTGTGTATTAATGCAACGAACGAAGGTGATTGCTTATGCGTCTAGACAATTGAAGATTCACGAACAAAATTATACGACGCATGATTTGGAATTAGGCGCGTATGTTTTTGCATTAAAGACTTGGAGGCACTACTTATATGGGGTCAAAAGTATTATATATACCGACCACAAAAGTCTTCAACACATATTTAATCAGAAACAACTGAATATGAGGCAGCGTAGGTGGATTGAATTGTTGAATGATTACGACTTTGAGATTCGTTACCACCCGGGGAAGGCAAATGTGGTAGCCGATGCCTTGAGCAGGAAGGACAGAGAACCCATTCGAGTAAAATCTATGAATATAATGATTCATAATAACCTTACTACTCAAATAAAGGAGGCGCAACAAGGAGTTTTAAAAGAGGGAAATTTAAAGGATGAAATACCCAAAGGATCGGAGAAGCATCTTAATATTCGGGAAGACGGAACCCGGTATAGGGCTGAAAGGATTTGGGTACCAAAATTTGGAGATATGAGAGAAATGGTACTTAGAGAAGCTCATAAAACTAGATACTCAATACATCCTGGAACGGGGAAGATGTACAAGGATCTCAGGAAATATTTTTGGTGGCCGGGTATGAAAGCCGATGTTGCTAAATACGTAGGAGAATGTTTGACGTGTTCTAAGGTCAAAGCTGAGCATCAGAAACCATCAGGTCTACTTCAACAACCCGAAATCCCGGAATGGAAATGGGAAAACATTACCATGGATTTCATCACTAAATTGCCAAGGACTGCAAGTGGTTTTGATACTATTTGGGTAATAGTTGATCGTCTCACCAAATCAGCACACTTCCTGCCAATAAGAGAAGATGACAAGATGGAGAAGTTAGCACGACTGTATTTGAAGGAAGTCGTCTCCAGACATGGAATACCAACCTCTATTATCTCTGATAGGGATGGCAGATTTATTTTAAGATTCTGGCAGACATTACAGCAAGCATTAGGAACTCGTCTAGACATGAGTACTGCCTATCATCCACAAACTGATGGGCATAGCGAAAGGACTATACAAACGCTTGAAGACATGCTACGAGCATGTGTTATTGATTTCGGAAACAGTTGGGATCGACATCTACCGTTAGCAGAATTTTCCTACAACAACAGCTACCATTCAAGCATTGAAATGGCGCCGTTTGAAGCACTTTATGGTAGAAAGTGCAGGTCTCCGATTTGTTGGAGTGAAGTGGGGGATAGACAGATTACGGGTCCGGAGATTATACAAGAAACTACCGAGAAAATCATCCAAATTCAACAACGGTTGAAAACCGCCCAAAGTCGACAAAAGAGCTACGCTGACATTAAAAGAAAAGATATAGAATTTGAAATTGGAGAGATGGTCATGCTTAAAGTTGCACCTTGGAAAGGCGTTGTTCGATTTGGTAAACGAGGGAAATTAAATCCAAGGTATATTGGACCATTCAAGATTATTGATCGTGTCGGACCAGTAGCTTACCGACTTGAGTTACCTCAACAACTCGCGGCTGTACATAACACTTTCCATGTCTCGAATTTGAAGAAATGTTTTGCTAAAGAAGATCTCACTATTCCGTTAGATGAAATCCAAATCAACGAAAAACTTCAATTCATCGAAGAACCCGTCGAAATAATGGATCGTGATGTTAAAAGACTTAAGCAAAACAAGATACCAAATGTTAATGTTCGATGGAATGCTCGTAGAGGACCCGAGTTCACCTGGGAGCGTGAAGATCAGATGAAGAAGAAATAGCCGCATCTATTTCCAGAAGATTCGTCAACACCTTCAACAGCTTAAAATTTCGGGACGAAATTTATTTAACGGGTAGGTACTGTAGTGACCCGAACTTTTCCATGTTTATATATATTAATTGAGATTGATATTTACATGATTAAATGTTTCCAACATGTTAAGCAATCAAACTTGTTAAGACTTGATTAATTGAAATATGTTTCATATAGACAATTGACCACCCAAGTTGATCGGTGATTCACGAACGTTAAAACTTGTAAAAACTATATGATGACATATATATGGATATATATATAGTTAACATGATACTATGATAAGAAAACATATCATAAAGTATATTAACAATGAACTACATATGTAAAAACAAGACTACTAACTTAATGATTTTTAAACGAGACATATATGTAACGATTATCGTTGTAAAGACATTTAATGTATATATATCATATTAAGAGATATTCATACATGATAATATCATGATAATATAATAATTTAAAATTTTATTTGATATTATAAACATTGGGTTAACAACATTTAACAAGATCGTTAACCTAAAGGTTTCAAAACAACACTTACATGTAACGACTAACGATGACTTAACGACTCAGTTAAAATGTATATACATGTAGTGTTTTAATATGTATTTATAAACTTTTGAAAGACTTCAATACACTTATCAAAATACTTCTACTTAACAAAAATGCTTACAATTACATCCTCGTTCAGTTTCATCAACAATTCTACTCGTATGCACCCGTATTCGTACTCGTACAATACACAGCTTTTAGATGTATGTACTATTGGTATATACACTCCAATGATCAGCTCTTAGCAGCCCATGTGAGTCACCTAACACATGTGGGAACCATCATTTGGCAACTAGCATGAAATATCTCATAAAATTACAAAAATATGAGTAATCATTCATGACTTATTTACATGAAAACAAAATTACATATCCTTTATATCTAATCCATACACCAACGACCAAAAACACCTACAAACACTTTCATTCTTCAATTTTCTTCATCTAATTGATCTCTCTCAAGTTCTATCTTCAAGTTCTAAGTGTTCTTCATAAATTCCAAAAGTTCTAGTTTCATAAAATCAAGAATACTTTCAAGTTTGCTAGCTCACTTCCAATCTTGTAAGGTGATCATCCAACCTCAACAAATCTTTGTTTCTTACAGTAGGTTATCATTCTAATACAAGGTAATAATCATATTCAAACTTTGGTTCAATTTCTATAACTATAACAATCTTATTTCAAGTGATGATCTTACTTGAACTTGTTTTCGTGTCATGATTCTGCTTCAAGAACTTCGAGCCATCCAAGGATCCATTGAAGCTAGATCCATTTTTCTCTTTTCCAGTAGGTTTATCCAAGGAAATTAAGGTAGTAATGATATTCATAACATCATTCGATTCATACATATAAAGCTATCTTATTCGAAGGTTTAAACTTGTAATCACTAGAACATAGTTTAGTTAATTCTAAACTTGTTCGCAAACAAAAGTTAATCCTTCTAACTTGACTTTTAAAATCAACTAAACACATGTTCTATATCTATATGATATGCTAACTTAATGATTTAAAACCTGGAAACACAAAAAACGCCGTAAAACCGGATTTACGCCGTCGTAGTAACACCGCGGGCTGTTTTGGGTTAGTTAATTAAAAACTATGATAAACTTTGATTTAAAAGTTGTTATTCTGAGAAAATGATTTTTATTATGAACATGAAACTATATCCAAAAATTATGATTAAACTCAAAGTGGAAGTATGTTTTCTAAAATGGTCATCTAGACGTCGTTCTTTCGACTGAAATGACTACCTTTACAAAAACGACTTGTAACTTATTTTTCCGACTATAAACCTATACTTTTCTGTTTAGATTCATAAAATAGAGTTCAATATGAAACCATAGCAATTTGATTCACTCAAAACGGATTTAAAATGAAGAAGTTATGGGTAAAACAAGATTGGATAATTTTTCTCATTTTAGCTACGTGAAAATTGGTAACAAATCTATTCCAACCATAACTTAATCAACTTGTATTGTATATTATGTAATCTTGAGATACCATAGACACGTATACAATGTTTCGACCTATCATGTCGATACATCTATATATATTTCGGAACAACCATAGACACTCTATATGTGAATGTTGGAGTTAGCTATACAGGGTTGAGGTTGATTCCAAAATATATATAGTTTGAGTCGTGATCAATACTGAGATACGTATACACTGGGTCGTGGATTGATTCAAGATAATATTTATCGATTTATTTCTGTACATCTAACTGTGGACAACTAGTTGTAGGTTACTAACGAGGACAGCTGACTTAATAAACTTAAAACATCAAAATATATTAAAAGTGTTGTAAATATATTTTGAACATACTTTGATATATATGTATATATTGTTATAGGTTCGTGAATCAACCAGTGGCCAAGTCTTACTTCCCGACGAAGTAAAAATCTGTGAAAGTGAGTTATAGTCCCACTTTTAAAATCTAATATTTTTGGGATGAGAATACATGCAGGTTTTATAAATGATTTACAAAATAGACACAAGTACGTGAAACTACATTCTATGGTTGAATTATCGAAATCGAATATGCCCCTTTTTATTAAGTCTGGTAATCTAAGAATTAGGGAACAGACACCCTAATTGACGTGAATCCTAAAGATAGATCTATTGGGCCTAACAAACCCCATCCAAAGAACCGGATGCTTTAGTACTTCGAAATTTATATCATATCCGAAGGGTGTCCCGGAATGATGGGGATATTCTTATATATGCATCTTGTTAATGTCGGTTACCAGGTGTTCACCATATGAATGATTTTTATCTCTATGTATGGGATGTGTATTGAAATATGAAATCTTGTGGTCTATTATTATGATTTGATATATATAGGTTAAACCTATAACTCACCAACATTATTGTTGACGTTTTAAGCATGTTTATTCTCAGGTGATTATTAAGAGCTTCCGCTGTCGCATACTTAAATAAGGACGAGATTTGGAGTCCATGCTTGTATGATATTGTGTAAAAACTGCATTCAAGAAACTTATTTTGTTGTAACATATTTGTATTGTAAACCATTATGTAATGGTCGTGTGTAAACAGGATATTTTAGATTATCATTATTTGATAATCTACGTAAAGTTTTTTAAAACCTTTATCTATGAAATAAAGGTTATGGTTTGTTTTAAAAATGAATGCAGTCTTTGAAAAACGTCTCATATAGAGGTCAAAACCTCGCAACGAAATCAATTAATATGGAACGTTTTTAATCAATAAGAACGGGACATTTCATTAAGGACTTACTTTCTCTGGTCAATAGAAACATCTCTCCAGTATACGTTGTGGATTGGGCTCCCTTAGGACACCCAGTCAACTTAGATGAACAAATAAGGGGAATTTTAAACCAAAGTTTCACAAACGAATTTGGAATGACTTTGGTTTTTAATGATTTTGAGAGGTTGTTTAATTTAAATAGCCCTGTATATATAGAATGGTGTTTAAAGTTCTATTCTACCGTTAGAATGAGTTTACACCCAGAAACTATCAATGACCCTAATTTTCTACAATTTCGACTGGGTGGGGTAGATAGAAGTATGTCCCTAAGCAACGTGACTGACGCATTAGGGATTTAGACCGTTGAGGAGATGTTGGCTCCCGGTTTTAGGGAGTATATTTTTACAGGGGCTAGATATACAGGAAATTGTGATTCTTCGAGAGTCTGGCAATCTTTTACTCGAAGGAATACATATGAGCCAGGCCATGAATCATACCTAAAGATCACTGATGTTCGCTTTAGAATAATTCATAAATTTATAGCGAACACAATAAATCAAAGGTCATTTAGTAATACAGATAAAATTAATTATATCGACCTTTGGTATTTAGATGCGATCAGAGATAGGAATACATTTGTTAGTATACCCTATGGAGTAGCTTACTTTTTGGCCTATGTTGGTAAAGGTGCTAGAGGGACAAGTGACATGTCGGGGGGTCACTACATCACGTGTCTAGGAAACTGGTTCGAACTCGACCCAAGTGAATCAGAACCTCCAATCCAACCGGTAGATCAAGCTGTTAAAACTTTAGGATTTGATGTGTATAAGACGGCAAAGGCTATACACGTGAGGGGCGGGGTAATTAGTTTAAGACGACAAGAAGTTGTTGCTTCCGCTCCTATGGAGGAGGATGAGGAACCCGCGAGGGAAACTAGGAGGAGACGAAGACATCCAGATCAGGCTAGTTCGTCTAGTGCAGGTATTTCTGATTTCGATATGCTACAAAATTCATTTGATTCATTGAGTTTAGACGTAAGAAACTCATATGAAACATGGGGACAGAGATCAGAAAACCAATACACTAGTTTATCTCGACAGTTAGGGGATGTAAGGGCAACCCAATTAGATCAGGGTAATATTCTAGAAAACATCCGCTACGATCAGAGGGGCCAGGGAGCATAGTTAGAGTGGGCGCATCATCAGGCATATTTATACGCAGCTAACCCACAGGCTTACATACCCTCAGCCTTTCCTTCATACCCCCAATGACAAGCACACGGTGACCCTCTACCTCCACCTTATGACCCCAACGCTGCCCTATGTAGTGACCCGAACTTTTCCATGTTTATATATATATTAAATGAAATTATTATTTACATGATTAAGTGTTTCCAACTTGTTAAGCAATCAAACTTGTTAAGACTTGATTAATTGAAATAGGTTTCATATAGACAATTGACCACCCAAGTTGACCGGTGATTCACGAATGTTAAAACTTGTAAAAACTATATGATGACATATATATGGTTATATATATAGTTAACATGATTTTATTATAAGTATGTATCTCATTAGGTATTTTAACAATGAGTTATATACATAAAAATGAGACTATTAATTTAAGAAACTCGAAAACGATATATATAACGATTATCGTTATAACAACGTCTTACTAGGTACATATGAATCATATTAAGATATTGATACACTTGGTTAATTATGTTAAATGATAAGTAAATATATTATTAAGTGTATTAACAATGAAATACATATGTAAAAATAAGACTACTAACTTAACGATTTCGAAACGAGACATATAGGTAACGATTATCGTTGTAACGACATTTAACTGTATACATATCATACTAAGATATATTATATATCATAATATCATGATAATATAACAATTTAACATCTCATTTGTTATAATAAACAATGGGTTAACAACATTCAACAAGATCGTTAACCTAAAGGTTTCAAAACAACATTTACATGTATCGACTAACGATGACTTAACGACTCAGTTAAAATGTATATACATGTAGTGTTTTAATATGTATTCATACACTTTTGAAAGAATTCAAGACACTTATCAAAATACTTCTACTTAACAAAAATGCTTAAAATTACATCCTCGTTCAGTTTCATTAACAATTCTACTCGTATGCACCCGTATTCGTACTCGTACAATACACAGCTTTTAGATGTATGTACTATTGGTATATACACTCCAATGATCAGCTCTTAGCAGCCCATGTGAGTCACCTAACACATGTGGGAACCATCATTTGGCAACTAGCATAAAATATCTCATAAAATTACAAAAATATGAGTAATCATTCATGACTTATTTACATGAAAACAAAATTACATATCCTTTATATCTAATCCATACACCAACGACCAAAAACACCTACAAAAACTTTCATTCTTCAATTTTCTTCATCTAATTGATCTCTCTCAAGTTCTATCTTCAAGTTCTAAGTGTTCTTCATAAATTCCAAAAGTTCTAGTTTCATAAAATCAAGAATACTTCCAAGATTGCAAGTTTACTTTCAAGTTTTCTAAATCCATTCCAAGTAATCATCCAAGATCAAGAAACCTTTGTTACTTACAGTAGGTTATATTTCTAATATAAGGTAATAATCATATTCAAACTTTAATTCAATTTCTATAACTACAACAATCTTATTTCGAGTGGAAATCTTACTTGAAATTGTTTTCGTGTCATGATTCTGCTTCAAGAACTTTCAAGCCATCCAAGGATCCTTTGAAGCTAGATCTATTTTTATCATTTCCAGTAAGTTTATCCAAGGAACTTGAGGTAGTAATGATGTTCATAACATCATTCGATTCATACATATAAAGCTATCTTATTCGAAGGTTTAAACTTGTAATCACTAGAACATAGTTTAGTTAATTCTAAACTTGTTCGCAAATAAAAGTTAATCCTTTTAACTTGACTTTTAAAATCAACTAAACACATGTTCTATATCTATATGATATGCTAACTTAATGATTTAAAACCTAGAAACACGAAAAACACCGTAAAACCGAATTTACGCCGTCGTAGTAACACCGCGGGCTGTTTTGGGTTGGTTAATTAAAAACTATGATAAACTTTGATTTAAAAGTTGTTATTCTGGGAAAATGATTTTTATTATGAACATGAAACTATATCCAAAAATTATGGTTAAACTCAAAGTGGAAGTATGTTTTCTAAAATGGTCATCTAGACGTCGTTCTTTCGACTAAAATGACTACCTTTACAAAAACGACTTGTAACTTATTTTTCCGACTATAAACCTATACTTTTTCTGTTTATATTCATAAAATAGAGTTCAATATGAAACCATATCAATTTGATTCACTCAAAACGGATTTAAAATGAAGAAGTTATGGGTAAAACAAGATTGGATAATTTTTCTCATTTTAGCTACGTGAAAATTGGTAACAAATCTATTCCAACCATAATTTAATCAACTTGTATTGTATATTATGTAATCTTGAGATACCATAGACACGTATACAATGTTTCGACCTATCATGTCGACACATCTATATATATTTCGGAACAACCATAGACACTCTATATGTGAATGTTGGAGTTAGCTATACAGGGTTGAGGTTGATTCCAAAATATATATATAGTTTGAGTTGTGATCAATACTGAGATACGTATACACTGGGTCTTGGATTGATTCAAGATAATATTTATCGATTTATTTCTGTACATCTAACTGTGGACAACTAGTTGTAGGTTACTAACGAGGACAGCTGACTTAATAAACTTAAAACATCAAAATATATTAAAAGTGTTGTAAATATATTTTGAACATACTTTGATATATATGTATATATTGTTATAGGTTCGTGTATCAACCAGTGGCCAAGTCTTACTTCCCGACGAAGTAAAAATCTGTGAAAGTGAGTTATAGTCCCACTTTTAAAATCTAATATTTTTGGAATGAGAATACATGCAGGTTTTATAAATGATTTACAAAATAGACACAAGTACGTGAAACTACATTCTATGGTTGAATTATCAAAATCGAATATGCCCCTTTTTATTAAGTCTGGTAATCTAAGAATTAGGGAACAGACACCCTAATTGACGCGAATCCTAAAGATAGATCTATTGGGCCTAACAAACCCCATCCAAAGTACCGGATGCTTTAGTACTTCGAAATTTATATCATATCCGAAGGGTGTCCCGGAATGATGGGGATATTCTTATATATGCATCTTATTAATGTCGGTTACCAGGTGTTCACCATATGAATGCTTTTTATCTCTATGTATGGGATGTGTATTGAAATATGAAATCTTGTGGTCTATTATTATGATTTGATATATATAGGTTAAACCTATAACTCACCAACATTTTTGTTGACGTTTTAAGCATGTTTATTCTCAGGTGATTATTAAGAGCTTCCGCTGTCGCATACTTAAATAAGGACGAGATTTGGAGTCCATGCTTGTATAATATTGTGTAAAAACTGCATTCAAGAAACTTATTTTGTTGTAACATATTTGTATTGTAAACCATTATGTAATGGTCGTGTGTAAACAGGATATTTTAGATTATCATTATTTGATAATCTACGTAAAGCTTTTTAAACCTTTATTGATGAAATAAAGGTTATGGTTTGTTTTAAAATGAATGCAGTCTTTGGAAAACGTCTCATATAGAGGTCAAAACCTCGGAACGAAATCAATTAATATGGAACGTTTTTAATCAATAAGAACGGGACATTTCACCCTAGCCGCAAGTCAGGAAGCCTATAGGCATTTTTACGAGGAACAACGCCTAAATGAACAGCGGCAGCAACAGCAACGGGAACAGGAAGATCAGGGAGGCCCTGCTTGATCATTTTTCTAGTTTTCTTTTTAGTTTTAGAACAATTTATTTTGTATTTGTTTTTATAAAATAATTTTTTATGGTGTGTTAATTTACTTTTACTTTTATATATTTTATACAAAAACTTTTAGTGTGGGGTAAAATTTTTGTACTACTAAAGTACAACCCCATCTCGTTTGTGATTGACATATTTGTTGACAGGTACTTACGATGATGAGATTCGACATAGCGAAACACGAAAGCATTATTGTGATAAAAAGGATTGGCTATGTTCATACAATAAGCATTTTACAATCTCCAATTGCTTAACAAAGAAAGTTCTAAACACTTTACACTTTTTGTCCTCTCAAATTTATACATTTAATCTGATTTTATGTAATGAGGGCATTACATAATCTTAAGTGTGGGGTGGGAGTATATAAATTCTCGAGAACTTATAATTCAGTAGTTTTTATGAAAATTTTTACAATTTTTAAACAAATATAACTAATCAATTTTTAAGGTAATAACGAGCAATTAAAGATTAGGTGTCAAAAACCGAAATTATTGTCTCCATACATTAAAAAATACATAAGTTTATTTGATTAAAATATTTAAAAGAAAACCAAGTATAAAGGAATTTATAAACCCATATGTTTAGAACCATTTATCACATGTTTCTATGAAGTTTATTGCAGATATCATTGCTTTGGAATGTATAAACCTGAATATCCCATTAAGGAAGTAAAGTCTTCGAAAATGACACACTTGCTAACTTATGTTAGAAGATGTAGTCCAGAACAGCTGTAGGTTGACGAAAAATCTTGAAAAGTCATCTCTATCATCGGCTGGAAATCCACCTCACATCAGCATCAAACAGGGTTTTTGGTGGTCAGACTTATCCTAACCATGAGATGGATCTGTCTCGTACAATGGGGGGCACATTGAAAATTAGCTTTTAAGACTAATGAATCTAATCCCCAGATGGATGATCTCCGTAAAGATCAACCGCATCTATGTTTGACCGCGGTCAACATACATATGCCATAACAAATTGAGGTGTGCAAACTCATGGTTCACCGATGATATTTGGACACGATATAATTTTATTCTAAAACTTGTGCTATTTTATGAATTATATTGTGTAAAACCATTTTTAGGACATTCGGTTTCAAGTTCCATGATACTTCAATTATGGGGGCGGATAGCTTGCTAATCGCCGACTGAGACTACGATTTTCAGTTACCCTCAACCGGAATTTGAGGTTAAAACCGGAAAATGTGTCTAGTGTAAAAACTAGCATGCCATTTTATAAAATCATAAAACGTTTTCACAAGGTCCAATTTTCCCTAAGGCTCCAAATTTTTAAACCTTAATCACGAGTTTCTATTTTGTTTCTGTTGTCAGAATTTCATTTTGTGTGGTGTGCGTGTGATCCAATAAATATTGTGTAGTGTTTCCAACTTATTCCATATAGCGTGTGTTTCATTTCGTGTAGCGTGTGTTGAGTGATTTAATGTTTGATATGGAAAATATGTAATGTTCCGATTCTATCTAAAAGATGTAATTGCTTGAGGACAAGCAACGTTCAAGTGTGGGTATTTTGATATTGCTTTAAAAATACATATATTTCGACGCAATATCATTTATATTTCATCGGCTTTTACCGAAATGAAGACATTCAAATGCATAATTCACGAGAAAAATGACAAAAGTAAACACGAGCTTGAAGTTTGAAGAAACGATGATAAAACAACGATAAAACGAGGGATTTAAACCAAATATATATCTAGATAATGTTTACCCGAATGCAAGTTCAAGATGATCAAAGAAAAAGAGTTCAAAAGAAAGTTCCAAGTCGATATACGTCAACACGGGGTGAACAGAGAACAAACGAAAAAAATAAAAATTAGAAAAATGCCGTTTACTCTTACGCGTATCGCGTACTTACCTACGCGAAACGCGTAGTATTTTAACCTTACGCGGACCGTGTGGTGTTCTACGTGAAACGCGTATTATTGAGTCCATATTCAGATCTGAATTACAAATGGGACGGTTACTTTATGGTTTATTAATATTACTTTCCAGCCACTGTATGCAATAAAGAATTAAAAATGATGATTACATCTACTACTCTTCTACTATATACAGATACATAGAGAAAGAAGCAAAGGACAGTAGTGGGGAGTACACAGCTCCAAAATTCTATACAACACACATTTACAGATATCAATTATTTTAGCTACTGTATTTATTTTTCATTCCCTCAGTATCATTTATTTTCAGTCCAAGGTTCAATTTTTAGGATAGTTTCAGATTTAAGGGTGTATTGTTCGTGATTAAGGGTATTATTGTACCAGTGCAAGGGGTGTTGTTATTGTAATTTTCTACCGTTTAAAGTAAATGAAAGTGAAGATTTTCGTAAGTATATCCTATTAAAATTATCGTTATCAATTTTTATCGTTATTATTATGTTTGTATATTTATATTTTCATGTTTACCTTAGTATAATGAGTAGCTAATTTCCCTAGTGTTTGCTTAGATGTAGAGCCCCTAGTGAAATGGATTGTTATCATTTGTAAAAATTAAAATGTAACTTAAGTATTTTTAACATTGAGCCTAATTAAAAGAACCATTATTATGTACTTGGATATTTAACCCTTGTCACTTAATTTATTAGATTCAAATAACGAAAGTTATTTTTATCTATATAAATTAAGCTTCAACATTAAAAGTGATCTAGACGAACTTATGAATAATTTATTAACACTAAATTAGAAATAAAGTTCGGTGGTTTGGGTAATATCACTAGTCATATAATAGTGAAATTGTAAAAAGGGAAACCGTTATGATTTGGGTTTTGGCGAAAGTCAAAACTGGGTTGGGTCTCAATTTAAATACTTGGGGAATAGTAACTATCTAAAATAAGATACGATGAAAATTAGATTGAATTTAGTTAGTCATAACTTTATATTTATTCGAAAGAAAAATATAAAGTTTTATACTAAAACGTTTTAATAGGGCTTAAACTCAAAACAATCCATGGATCTATAGGTGACACATTTAAGTAAACACTCCCATTTATTTATATATTGTAAAATACTTATTATTTACGTATTATTATTATTCACTAAAAATAAAAATATACATCAAAATACTCGAATTTGTACCAGAACTGTTTGTCACATCGAAAATGAACTTACGCGTATCGTGTATACATCACACGAAACGCGTACCTTCAAAATTATACGCGGAACGCGTATAAATCTACGCGAAACGCGTACGTATTAAAATACCACTGTTACAAATTTTATTTGAATTCTAAGTTTTAAATTAAATCTTTTATTATTATTTTAAAGTAATTAATTTATAATTAGTTTAATTATTATAATTTCCTATAATTCAGTTTTATATTTAATTTAAGTTATTATTTAGTTAATTTAAATAAATTTGTATTATAATTTATTGCTCAAAACAAAATTCTAATCAATTAGTTTTATTAAAAGTTATTATTTTATTAATTATCATTTAGTAAAAAAACTTGTTTTATCACAATTAGTATAATTTCAATTAATTCACTTTTAAGTTAATAATTATAAATCATGAAATCTTGTAATTTTAATTAATAAGTAGTTCAATTAAATATAAGAATAAGTTATATTTTATTATTATGTTATGCTAAATTCCTAATCCAAAACCCCTTTTAAATAATTTTAACTTCAAAAACTATTAAAAAACCATTAAACACTGTCTCCCTGTGGAATGAACCGGATTTACCAACAAACTGAACTACGTGGATAGGACTAGTTGCCTATATGTGTGAAATCAACTTGAATTCATTAAAACACCATATATACAATAAAACAATTCGTGTAACAAAATAACTCAAATCCGTTCATAAAATAAAGGTACTGTTTCAACGCATCAACACGTACCATGATGCTACCGGCTGTTTGGTTCACATCATAGCACCTCGCACATGCTATGGCACTACCGGCTCCTTGGTTCATACCATAGCACACACATAAATACACTATATACGGACACGTATAATTTTTCCACTCACCTTGGAATGCCCGCACAAGTCATGTGTAACATGATCTCCGTCCTCAAATTCGAGCAAGTAACCACATATATCACACATAGGTACAATATACACATAAATAGCCATTCTCTAAAAGAGAACCCGACACAAACATCCCTTAGCCGAGGAATCACACTTTGCTCGTCCAAACCCGCCCATTTAACACCTAATGGACACAAACCAATTACCACTTCAGGTGGTAATTCAAACCCACTCTACAAAGTACAATTTAGCCCAAATTATAATTTACAATAATTTAGACCAACCTAGGTCCCGACACTAAATGCTACTTAGATGGTGATCATTTCAAACCGCAATTTACACAAAAACCAAAACACGTGCAATATTGACCCATATTGCATTTGACTACGTTTGACTTGTTAAAACATCGCTTTGACTCAAAATCACTTCTCATGTGTGATTACTACCAAAAACATCATTTAACACTTAACACAAGTGTTTAAACATCCATTTGAGCAAAACTAGTGTCATCATCAAATTTGACCCAATTCACCAATTAACGGCTAGTGATTATATTTCCAAAACACCAATTAACACCTAAACCAAGTATTTACACACTTGATTCACCAAAACTCGACTCAAAACTTAGTTTGACACAAAATCAAAGTCAACACCATTTTGACTAGCAAACATGTTCTTAATAACATCAAAACACTAACACACTCACAACCAAGTGATTTAACACCCAAACCATGAAAAATACTTTCAAATTCGTCATCTAACCCTAAACCCACAATAATCGGGTTTACTTACACTAACAATACACAAAACCCCCCAAATTTCACAAGAAATGGGGTTTATAACCCTAACTAGCACAAACCCTAACCCTAATCAAAATCAAAGTAAACAAAATCGAATCTACGATTTACCTCAACTCCAAAACCGAGATAGTAGCTAAAAACATCAAGGAGAACCAAGACCCGCTTCCAATTTGGGCAAAAACCACCATCTTCATCACCAATTCAAGCTTCATCTCTCTAAAACTCACTCTCTCTCTAAGATAAGATGGGAGTGTTTGTGGATAAGAAATGAGTTCCTAGTGAGCCTTGGGTCAGTTTTGTGGCCAAAAACCCGATCCCAAAGTGAAAGGACCAAAACACCCTTCAAAAACCCCCTTTAAAATGACTTAAAAAGCTCCAGACCGACCCCAAATCGCGACTGGAATAGACCTAATCGCGACCGCGATCCGGCCCCAGAACTGCTAACTTATTTTGGTCGTAATTTTCAAATCGTAGCTCCGTTTTTTATGAATCAAATTTTGTTGGAAACATAATAAGGTCTAATTTCCATTGGTAAGGTTCTAAAACATTAACTCAAAATTTATTTGGGGTCAAATATATGATTACATGCCTTGTAATTCAAATAACATCCAAAATAACGCGTAACTGAAAAATGGGATGTTACATAACCATGACCTAGATCCTTTGTGCATCTGGTTGAAGAGATCAAGAAGTTAAATGACTTACATACTTTAAACCCTAATCTCTCCTACAGTCATGTTTGAACAACAAGAGCTTCAGAGACTAATCAAGGGACTTGTGTACACTTAAGATTAAGCTTAAAGACCTTCCAGAAGACTTATCCACCTGATACAAGCTGAATGTACACTGTACCGGACAAGATAAAGTGCAACTATTAGAGAAATTCATCCGCGGCATCAGCCACCTAAAAGTTTGTTATGAAATGGGAGACCCAGTTTATAAAACTAGCGACCCAGTTACTGAAACTGGCGACCCAGTTACATAAACTGGCGACCCGCTTACATCTACTAGCACCCCGAAAATAAAACTGATGACTCGAGAAATAAAACTGGCGACCCAGTTTAGCAAACGGGTGACCCATTTAGTTAACTGGCGATTAGTTAAGCTAACTAGCGACCCAGTTAGCCAAAACTGGCGACTCGGTTCTTCAAATGGAGACTCGAAATCTAAAACTAGCAACTCAGTAATTGAACCTGGCTACCAGGGATATGAAACTGGCGAACCGAGCTTCAAAACTAGCGACAACTTACTATAAAAGGAGACCCTGATCGCTCATTTTACACACACTTCATTTCTATTTCAATTCAATTCAAAGAAACTCTGTGCAAGTACTCTCTAGTTTCTAACATTTAGTAGTTATAATGATCTAATAACTAGAGGCAAAGAAGTCTTATTAATGCCTCTAGTAGTGTAGTTACGTTGTAATAAATGAGGTTCTTATTGGAAAGCGTTATCAAGAAGCATATTTACTCGGCATTTTAACTATCAACTATGACTCCATCTGTATTATATTGAAATGTTATAATGAATGTTAAGTTTATTATAATGAGCTAAATTACTTCTTTTGTCTATTAAAAATGTAAGCTTAGGATGTTTTACTATTGTTATCGTTTAAATCATTATAAGTGTTTGATTTAATGCTTTATAAACGGAGTGAGTTTTTATCAACTTATATAAAGTTTATCTAACTTGTACCATGCTTAAATCTACATAAGTGAGTTTAAGTGTTCTGCGTCAAAAAGCGTATGGCCGGTGTTCCGGAAATTGATACAGATTAGGCTGGGCACGGGGTATAAGACTCGAGATAAATGTGTTTTCAAAAACTAGATAAATATCATGTTAGAGAAATTTGGGGTATTTATGATCTATGGTATTGTGATGGTGGACGTGGGGGTTGAGGGTTTTGCTGTATATTCAGAATCAACAAACCTAACGTAATTACCCACTGATATCGGCTAAAAAGTCACGTTTTCACTCCGATATTGAGGCCCAAAAACAATAAAGTTTCAAGCTTTATCGCCAAAATACCCGCTTCGTCGGTTAAAATTGAAGATCAAGTGATTACGAAGACGGTGCAAAAAGTATCAAGAGAATCGGAGCTAAAACGAAGATTCTAGAGCAAAAACGGTGAAAGACGAGAAACCAAGCTACGATCAAGGAAATCAAGTTACGATCCAGTGAAATCAGCAAACCAAAGCAGGCCATACAGCTTACCTATAGGGAAAACGGCCTGCCATACAGCCCAGGCAAACGGCCAGGCATAACGGCTGACCAGTGCAAACGGCCTGCAAAAATGGCTTGCCATACGGCTTGCCAGCCGTATGCAGGCGAAATTCTAGTATATTTAAAGGGTCTTTGTCATCCATTTTTACACACACTTCAATTCACTTCTTTCTCTCTCTTTCTACAATATTATTCATACTTCAAGGTCTTCGACTCCGTGCGGAAAATCTAGTACCCGGAGAAGAACGCCGAAGATTGTATTAGGAGCGGTATGGAGTTTAAAGTTGTCACTTTTGTATTCGGAACTCATTTAATCTACTGGTACTTCTATCCTTTGTCTTTATATAATGTCTTCCATTATTATGCTTTGTGATATTGTTGCCATGATTAGCGAGTAGTTATCTTTAGTGTATGCTATGATGTAGTCAGTTATAATGCCGAAATAATATTTTGGTTTGTGTATGTTGTCGAGATGCTTTCCGATTATACTTTAAACTCAATCGCTTTTCCAACTAATAGAACGTAGTTATCGGCTCTGTTATTGGGACGTCACGAACCTTGATTCAGAGTACACTATCTGTGTCACCCCTTGGTAAGAAAATTCTATCGGATACAACGTAAGTTTGACTGAGCACACCGGTTGTAGTAAGTCCACCGAGCCTTGGATTTCGAACGAGGACTCTTTCGTAGTGAAACATCTAACTAGACCCCTAGTACAGTGTCGGTCCTAGACCATGCTAGTGTAGTCACCAAGTATATAAACTTCGTACGTGCATGCTGAAGCACAACGGTTGTTGTAAGCTGTACCTCTTATAAGTAAGGCCATGAAAACCGGTCAGTGCTGATTAGTACACTTCACCATAACGCGATTTCAAGCATTGCACCTCGCTTGAGGGATTCTTAGTTAATTAAGGAACTGTTTGTTTAAACACATAAAGGATTGGATCGTTAGGATAACCGAATGTGTTCATGGAAGTCAAACCTAACTTGGCCATGGTGTTCTTTATGGTTGAACTCTTTTAAGGGCCTAACTACCTTTTTAAACCCAATCATTAATGAAAGTATCGAAGCACATCACATCTCTCGGATATGGCAAACCATGTATTCTGTTATAGTTAAGAAAGTTTAGACCTTTGTGGAATGTTAATACGTCACCTAACCGAGTCGCTCAATTGGATGAGCTGTCTAAATGTGTATGCCTGTAGTCAGACTGTACGGGCGTCGGGGGTAAGGGACGTTGTTGTCTATTCAGAATCTTCAAGCCTAACGCATTACCCAGTGACATGTCTTATGACAGGGGTGTTTAGGACCAGTCTAATGAATACAAGGTCACTACCTATTCATAAGTCAGCATTCCATAATCTCGGCAAAGTAACTGATGAAACATAGTATGCACTTGTTTTAACCTTATCTGAATTAGAAATTTTTTTGCATTTACTTTACTTTATCCTATAAACTAGAAAACCCAAAATTAGGTAACAAACCACTACTCTTTCACTTTAGGATTATCTTAAGTTTTAATTATAGGTTCGATTCTACTGATATCTTAAAAATACGACTCTAGGTTATACTTTCCTTACTCATAATAAGGAGTAGTACGATTTAGGCCCCGCTAAATATAAATTTAAAACTATTAACTCCCCTTCTTAGAAGCTGATTATGACGTCTTGCGGCCTAACGACACCGCATAAACTAAACCGTCCGTTTCGGCCATATCACCCACTGACATTCCCGTTATTTGATAGGGACGCTTAGGTACAAAATATCGAGTATAAGATCATCATCTATCCATGAGTCGACATTTCATAGCCTCGGATAAGTAACAAAAGAAATCATAACATGCACTTGCTTTAGCCTTATCTGAAATACGAATTTAAACATTACCGCTTTAATTATTTATAACTGTCTATCTAGAATTAGAAAACCAAAATCAAACTACTCCTTATTTAAAAACCCTACTAAGATAAGATCAGTTTGCTATTTTGATTATTTCGATTCTGTTGTCATTTTGAACGAACAACCCTAGAAGTACTTACCCTACTTACTCATAGAAAGGAGTATTAAAAATTTAAAATCTTTACATATCCCTCTTGATATCCTAAGTAGACGCTTAACGACCTAACGGCGCTGCACTAAAAAAACCTCCCGTTAAGGCCGTATCAACGGTTGATTAGCAAATTAATAAATCTGAAAATCACAAGGCCTGATATCTGTTACAGTGTTCAGTTGTTAAGACGATTTTTGCAAAATCCTACATCTGCTCATCTGCAATCAGTAAAACATTTGCTTCGTTATCTTTTAGCACCAGCTAAAGGGATTTTGTTTGCTTGTGTTTTGATGTCAAGTTAAAGCTTTTTGTGATTCTGACTGGGCAAGCTGCCCAATGACATGGAAGATCAATAACTGGCTACTGTATACTATTGGGGGACTCACCATTGTCCTGGAAATCAAATAAGTAGGGTGTCGTTTCACGTTGATCAGCAGAAGCTGAATACATGTCAATGGCTTTGACATGTTGTGAGATCACATGGCTGGTTACATTCTTAAAAGATCTGGGTCTCAAAGACTTAGGTCTGGTTGATTTGTATTATGATAATCAAGATGCAATTTATATTGCAACAAAGCTTGTTTCGCTCAAGAATAAAGCATATTGAAGTTGATTGCCATTACGTTCATGATCAAATTAAGATGGGCAATGTTCAAACGAAGTATACTTCTACTAAGTCTCAATTAGCCGAAGTGCATATTGTTGGTGTCCGTTAGTTTGTAATTTACCATTGTCAAAGTTTATTAGATATTTCTTATTTTATACATATCTTCTAATCCAAAGTGTGTTCACCCAAATCAAACTATGATCACCAGGTATGGATGTGTCATACTAATATCAAATCAAATGACTCATTACATAACCATCATTGATATACTGGTTGACGTCATAATATCTTCATAAAATATCATATTCAAGCATCACTAGTAACACATATTACAATGGTAAAAAGAATATCAAAAATATCGCGAGATAATTTGAAAAAACAAATTCCATCCATTTATCCCTTCATATAAAACATGGTACATGATAACATATTTACACTCCTCTTTTTAACGGCTATTTTGACATTGAATACTTTCATTTGTCACCCACACACGCATTAGGAGGAAACTCTTCATACATCATCGCCGTATTGGGTACCATTTGTGCTTTGGATTAAATCTAATAGCTTAGGGCATACACCTTTATTCACCACAATATAATCTTTGAGAAAATCTCCCCCTATATTCGAATCTGCGCCAACTAAGACTCGTTTTCAACCCAGAGGTTATACCACTCAGGCAACTGGTACATTTACACTCTTCTTACTACTTGTTTTTTGTTATTTCGCTAGTCGTTCACTAATTTCCTGGTGATTCACCATTGACCAAACAAAGCAATAAGGGGAAATTACCAAAGTAGTCTCAAGTGTAGTTCGAGATTAAAAAGGCGAAGACAACTTGCTTTCAAGCTTGAACTAGTTGCCTTTAAGACATTGTCTTTTCAAAGTCCATGGTTAGTCACATGACATGCATAAATGTTACGAACCGCTTAACAAATAACAACTTGCGAACTTTTTCATAAACAACAAATTTATCGTATATATACGGCTATATGCTCTTATAAATAATAGTTGATTACTCATATAAAAGTTGATTATGTATGTTTAAACTTTTTCCAAAAATCTATAAATTTTTACTAAGCATTTTTTATTCGATACACAACATTATTGAATAATCATAATCACCGATGAAGTAATACAATACCATATAACGTACGTACTTCGCCTCTGCTCCAAAAAGAAATATTAGCATTAACAATACACTTATATGTATTTCAAGGAAAAATTGTTTACTTGAAAAACTACTATAGTTGAATATAAGAAAAAATTGATAATTACAAAATATATCTTAAATTAGAGAAAAAAAATAAATTGTAAGGTAACAATATTTTTAGTACGAGAGGAATAGTTTATATTGAGTCTTTATCTTCCGTCAAAAGGTGAGTTTGGCGCAAACTTTGGCCCGGATAGGCACCGGTCCGTCAAACCGGCTTCCAGCCATTGGTTTGGCATTTGATTTGTGAGTCCAAGTGCAGTTCTTCTTCCTTCTTCATGTTCTAATTTTATTTTTCTTTCCTTAGTTTCTTTTTTCATTTCCTCTTTTAATTTCTTCCTTTTTGTGGGTTGAACTTAAAATGAGGGTGGAGAAGATAAGACTTTAAAAGTGGATGGATAAAAAGGAAGAAGTTGGTAGTTAGGTAGGTTTTAAATATTTTAATTATTTAATATAAATTTTAAAAAATGTATTTTTAATTTTATTTATATTGATATTTTTCTTGTATTTAATAAATGTATATTTGTTTTAACGAGAATAGAAAATTCACGCTTCGCTACGGTGTGATTTTTATTGGTTAACGGTTAGTTAATTGAACACTTTAAAAAATGGTTAAAAGTTGGTTAGTTGAACGTTTAAAAAATTAAAAGAATAAAAAATGAAAGTTGAAGAAAAGAAGTTGTAAAAAGATAATGTACAAAATATTTTACAAAAAAAAGTTGGTTAGTTAAAGGTTTAAATAATAAATGAATAAAAATGAAGTTGAAAAAAGAAGTAAAAATTTTAAAAAGCTTATGTAAAAGAGTTTTTTTTATAGGTATTATCAAAATATATCCTGAAGTTGAAGGTATTTATCGAAATGCAATCATGAATAGTAATTTTTTCATCACAGTTAATATACATTGATAACTAAGAAATGTATGTATGTATTTTATTTATGTTATATTTTAATTATATTTAGTGCATTTATAAAATTAATTTAATATAATGAACAAATTAAAGTTGAAGGTGAAAGTATAAGATAAAGAGTGTTTAAAATTTAACTTAACACTCTTTATCTTATACTGTCACTTTCAACTTTAATTTGTTCATTATTAAATTAATTTTATTAATACACTAAATATAATCAAAATATAACATAAATAAAATACATCAGTATTCACCTCTTTTGACTTAAATGAAAATAAAAAGAAGTTAATACTTATATAACGGTAATGTTCTAATGTGAATTACGAAAGTTTAGTCAAAATATTTTTCATCTGTCTCATTATAAGTGTTCACATTTAATTTTCAAAGTCTGTTTTGTTAACTTTGACTATAAATATTTTTATTTGTGTTGTGTATTATTTGATATAAATTATATAAATAAAATTGCGTTTAAAAACTCAATCCATTCATATAAATATTATAAAATATTATATAACAGATATAAAGATATTTACAGTTAAATGTGAACATTTAAGTACGATTTATGAGAAACAAAAAATGCGAAAAGCAAAAGCTATAGGTGTTACACTTGTCAAACTTCAAATATCGAAGGACCTATTTTAAAGAAAACATATATTTCCACATATTGTGATCATACAGATGAAAAGAATGGCCCAATTTAATCATGAAACATAAAATCAATGATTACTCGAAACCGCGTTAATCGCGCCGAATTTGGGAAGATGACTGACAGCTATTTATTTGTTGTGATTTACTCTTACTCCTTTTTCAACTTCTTCTTCATAAAGTACACCAAGAACCTTCCCCACTAAAGTAACCCTTGGATATCAAGCATAAATAACAACTTGTCATTTCAATAATATGTGCAATGTGCAATGTGCAATGTGCAATGTGCAATGTGCAATACGCCAATACTATCTATATATAGATACATATAGATAGATACCTCCAGTTGATCGCGATACTTCGCACTTGTTCTTTCACATCTAATCTGGTATGTACGCATTTCCTTTTCATGTCACTAGGGTTTGTGACACTGCTGTGTTTTTGTTCATTTAACGTATACATATTCTTATGAAACTATTGAATTTTTTTAATTTTTTTTTTTAAATGTAGTTTTCTTTTTAAGAATTACTGAGTTTTTGATATGAAACAAATTTGGATTATTCTTTTTTTTTTCTTCTCTTTTTCTTACTGCAATTCTTAATGACATATGACACCTATCTTTATGTACCATTGTTCTACTTGTAAAATTATGAGTTGTTTTTCTTTTACTATACATAGTGTACATACACATGCAATACTTAATGATATTGATAATAATACCCACATTTAAGGAACAAAATTATGAACAAAGCTATAAGCTTTTTTGTATCTGCCAAAACACTCTGCTTGTTATACAGTACGTAGTAATATTTTTGTGTTCTTCTGAAAGTATTGAAATTTTGTTCTACAAATGTTATACCCATAAATCCGAAGGTAAATTTCAACCAAAGTTTTGAGTTTTTTGTATTTGCCATAGCTCCATTCTATTTTTTTTCTTCATAATCTACTAAAAACATTTAACTTTTGTACTGATAGTGTAGTTCTTTCAAGGATGATAGATATTGATTTATTACCCAGATTGCAAAAACAAACATAAATAACAAAGTTTTGAAATTTCAGTTGTTTGCTGATTCTGGTGTAATGGAGAGGAGAATTTTGTCCCTTTTATTGATTTTCATTTTGGGTACATTGAGTTTCTATGTGGTGAAAGCAGAGGATCCATATAAGTATTATACTTGGACTGTCACCTATGGAACTGCTTCCCCTCTTGGTGTACCCCAACAGGTTCATTTATAGTTATACTCATATTTCTTGAATTGATTATTATTTTTTATTTATTTATTTGATTTTTTGTGAAAAACTGAAAATGTGTGTTAGTCTTGTTAATTAATGTATGGATTTTTGTAGGTGATCTTAATCAATGGTCAATTCCCTGGTCCTAGGCTTGATGTTGTCACAAATGACAATATTATCCTCAACTTGTTTAATAAACTTGACCAACCTTTCCTCTTGACTTGGTGAGTCTTTTTTACTCTAAGACGACCACAGATATCGGTGATTGTGACGTGGAGTGGGTGAGTTGCATTTTTTTTTTAGGGAAAAACTGTGACTGGACCATGACATTTTGGGGGAGTTGTAATGGAAGCTTTTGTCATGATAAGATTGTGACGTGATATTTTTCTTCTTCTTTTTTTTAATTGTTTTTAAATTAGTTTTTATTTTGTTTAATACAAAATATAAAATAAATTAGACAAAAGTACATTAATTATTAAAAAAAAACTTTTATATAAACTTTTATATATATGTGAGTGTAGTGAAAAATGAAAATAAAGAGTGTATTTATAGAAGAAAAAGAGGGGGAAAAAAAAACCAACTGCTATTTTCCCAACGGCTATGATATTTGGTCTAATCAAAACGTGTCACGTCGTCAATACATGCGTTTGTACCAGCGTTTTTTTTGTGACAAACGCTCTCAACAAACGCCCACAAACGCTCCATTCCGGGCGTTTGTGGGGCGTTTGTGGGCGGGTTAAGGCGACAAACGCCTGCGTTTATCTGTGGTCTAACTCTCCCTATTAAGTTTAAAGTCCTATATAAATTTACTCGATGTGATATATTTATGTGCAATTGTGCATGTTATATTTAGCTAAAGAAGTCAACACTCAAATTAAAGAAGTTTTAAAATAAAACACAAACTGTTGTATTTTGACTTTTAAAGTTTTTTTTTTTTCAACTTTTAACTTAAAATATTCTTGTTGTGTTATATAATACTTACTGAAAATCATATAATGAAAACGCATTTAAAATTCAGTCCATTCTAATGAACTCACACAAATAAAAATATTATAAGTCAAAGTTGAAAAAAAAAGACATTTAAAAGTCAGAAATTTGTTTTGGGACGGATGATGTTCATTTCATCACAATAGTTTCATCATTAGCAAAATGTACTTGTACCTATAAAATACATCTAATGTAATGTGGGCAAACCTAATTTTTTGCCTAAGTTTTTCAAAACACTCTGTGAGAAGTTTATACCTTTCCTTGATAAATTAAGTGCAGTTACTGTAAATAGAAAGATAGTTAGTTGTAAACTAGTATTCTTAATTAGTATAAAGAGCCAATTGAATTTTGAGTATACAACAAGAGAATAGGTTTGTAATTCTTCAAATTAAGAATGAAGAGAATCATCTAAAACACACAAAAACTATATATCTATATATGTGATTAAGTATAAGTATTGATATCCATAATAAATGAATGGTTTTCAGGAATGGAATCAAACAAAGAAAGAATTCGTGGCAAGATGGCGTTTTGGGCACGAACTGCCAAATTCCACCGAACTCCAACTTTACGTACAAATTTCAACCGAAAGATCAAATTGGAGGCTACACATACTTCCCTTCAACAGCAATGCACAAAGCAGCTGGTGGTTTTGGCGCTATTAATGTATACGCCAGACCTCGTATCCCTTTCCCGTACGCAATCCCTGCTGGTGACTTTAATTTACTTATTGGTGATTGGTGCAAAGCTAACCATAAGGTCAGGATCGTATTCAGAGTCAAATTCAAATCTTACTTTTCATTTTAAATTTTATGTTATTGCTTTAGGATTTTTGTTCGCTATAGAATCAGTTACTTTTGCTACATACTAAAATCTCAACCCACTTAAATGCAGTATTTTAAAACACCCTGAGTACTTCTGCCGAGCTGATTTTTTAAAATCCGAGTGATTAGTTGGTCAACGGTGTTCAATGAGTCAAAATTGGATTTAATAGGTCAAATTAGGATTTAGTAACTTAGTATCAGTCAAAGTCAATTTTGGTCAATATTTTAATATGAATATGAACACCCTGAGTTGCTAATTACTTATTGACTTTTATTTTAGTTGATATTTTAAGTATCAGTCAAAGTCAATATTTTGGTCAATTTTGGTCAAAGTCAATTTACTTATTGACTTTTATGTTTATGTTTATTTGCGATTCCTCCCTGAGTTGCTAATTACGCCCTCAAAAGTTTAGTACTTAAAAGTCAATTTTTTATGAATGTTTCGTATTAAGTATCGCCAATTATGGATGCAGGGCTTACAACAATATCTTGATTCAGGAAGATCACTTACTTTCCCTGACGGCATACTAGTGAACGGACAAACGGGGAGCACCTTCAGTGGTGATCAAGGTTATATTCAAACCTTTTGGCACCAAATTGGTTGCCTATTTGTTTGATCTTTTAAAAGTGATCTGTTTAATGTAGTAACATTGTTATTTATTGAAATTTGTCAGGTAAAACGTACATGTTCAGGATATCGAATGTGGGTTTATCGACTTCTTTCAATTTTCGGATTCAGGGACACAAAATGAAATTAGTTGAGGTCGAAGGATCAAATGTGGTTCAAAACATATATGATTCACTTGATGTTCATGTTGGGCAATCGATTTCAGTACTAGTTACATTGGATCAAGCTGCTAAAGACTACTACATTGTTGCCTCAACACGGTTTACAAAAAAAGTTCTTACAACAGTTTCAGTATTACATTATACCAATTCTAAATCACCTGTCTCTGGCCCAATCCCTGCTGGGCCCACTTATCAACTTCACTGGTCTATGCAACAAGCTAGAACATTCAGGTATCAACATATCACTGTTGTAAAAGTTGGTTGAGTCGGCCAACGCGCAGTTTGGGGACTGACCCGTCACGTTTCGCCTAGAAAGTTGGTCAATGCTAAAAAGTCGGGTCAAAGTCAATCAAGTTTGTGTTAATTCGGGCTACTTCAGGTCTGAGTCGCCCAAAGTCAAAGTTAGGTCGAAATTTCAATTTTCTTTAAAGCCAAAGTCCCGAGTGACTCGTCCCTGATTCACGACTTTTACAACCTTGCAACATATCGGTTTTTATTATCTACATATTAGCCCAAATCCCGTCAATCGATCAATAGGCGTACTATTGGGTATGCATTTGATTCTCTCTATGTTATGTTCAGGTGGAATTTGACATCAAATGCAGCCCGACCAAACCCACAAGGCTCGTTTCATTATGGAACAATTAAGCCCACAAGGACCATCGTATTGAGTAACGCAGCAAGTTTAATTAATGGAAAGAAACGATACACTGTAAATGGAGTATCATACATTAATGCAGACACCCCATTGAAACTAGCAGATTACTTTAACATCCCTGGTGTGTATTCCACTGATATCCTTCAAGGCTCACCCAACAGTGGTGGCCCACGTGTAGCTACGTCTGTTATGTCAGCCTCACTTCATGATTTCCTGGAAATCGTTTTTCAAAATAATGAGAAGAGCGTGCAATCATGGCATCTTGATGGCTATGATTTCTGGCCCGTCGGGTAATTTTTTATATACACGACTTTCTTGTATATCTATGTAATAGAAAGATCATGATCTTTAAAAGTTGCTAAATTTGGGAATGACCATGTTTGTAGATATGGATCTGGGCAATGGTCTCAAGCAAGCAGAAAGACCTACAATTTGGTTGATGCTCTTACAAGACATACAGTGCAGGTAAACTACTATTTATGTAACACTCCAAAAATTCAGTTATGATTCATTTAGTTACAAGTTATAACCACTTTTGTAAAAAAAAAAAGAAGCCGATTACTCTTTACTAAGAACAGACTGATCCGATTTTCCAAAATCTGTTTAACTAATCGGTCAATATCGGTTAATTGGTCAAAATCCGCTTGGTCAAAGTTGGTAAAAGTTAATATGAATTATAGAGTATTTGAACAAATGAACGATTATAAGTCATATATGGATGTTGCAGGTGTATCCGAACTCATGGACCGTGATTTATGTATCCTTGGATAATCAAGGTATGTGGAACTTAAGGTCTTCAATGTGGGAACGACAATATCTTGGTCAGCAGTTTTACCTCAGAGTTTATAATCCTGTTCGTAGTCTTGCAAATGAATACGACATCCCTTTGAATGCTCTTCTTTGTGGTAGAGCCGTAGGGCGACACGTTTAAACCATACTCAAAAGTCATGAAGGGTTAACACGACTTCGGCTACAGTTAGAGTCACCACTACTTATTTAACTTTGTATTTGTATACCATAGTATCTTTCAAATTAGAACTTGTTTTCTGATTCCCAATATTTATTCATTACTTCGTTTGTAAACGGTTCAAGTGTTTTCTGTTCAGTCAACTCTCAGATGGTGATTGTTAACAATATATCCTTAGAGAAATAAAAAGTTTACTTGCATTCAGGGGCTAGTCTACATGTAACCACGTGTGATCTCGGGACACCGCTAGTTTGAAATTTTTTATTACAATGTACTCTTCAAATTGTCCAGCAGGACACCACTAAATTTAATTACAGGATCCCATATATTTTTAAAATTTTTAATTAATAATCACTATACTCTCTAAAATGTATAGGATCCTAATATTTTTAACTATCAAACCTCATATTTTCGAAGAATTTTTGAGGTAAACATCCACTAAATAGCATTCAAATAAAAATAGTACTGGAAAAAAAAAAAATTCATGTCCCCATTGAATTTAAATTTAGAGTTTAGATTTAGGATTTAGATTGAGTTTTTAACCCGAATGGTTTAGAGTTTAGGGTTTAGAATTTAGGGTTTAGTTTTTTGGGTGACTAAACCCAAAACCCTTAACTCTAAATCGGGCTAAATTTTATTTCACAAAACATGCAAAAAAAAAAAGTTAACATTCTTCACGAACAATATTATCTTGAATGTTATTTTTGTCAATCATTTTTCCGCCAAAATAATAACATTAATCACGAAGTGTCTTTTTTAAATGTTCATATTTTCGTGTGATCTTAATACCTGAAAAAAAAATTCCAAAAAAACGTAAAAAAAAATATTTGCTTCCCCCCGATTGGTTACTTCCCCATTGATCATTCCCATATATATATATATATATATATATATATATATATATATATATATATATATATATATATATATATATAGTGTTAGGATCAGGGGGGAAGTAACCAAGCGGGAGGAAGCGGAGGGAAGCAATTTTTTTTTTTCGTTTTTTGAAAAAACTTTGTTCACGAACATTATAGATTGGATGAAAATATTAACATTTAATAAAGACACTTTTGATAAATGTTTTTATTTTGGCGGGAAAACGCTCGAAGAAGTAATATATAACAATTATCGTGTTTTTCGAGCGTATGTTGAGGTTTTAGATATTTGGGTTTAGATATTAGGGTTTATAGGGTTTAGATATTAGGATTTAGAAATTTAGGGTTTAGGGTTTAGGGTTTAAATTTAGGATTTAGATTGAGTTTTTAACACAAACGGTTTAGAGTTTAGGATTTATGGTTTATGGTTTATGGTTTAGAGTTTAGGGTTTGGTGTTTTGGGTTTATGGAATAAACCCAAAACACCAAACACCAAACCCTAAACCCTAAATCCTAAACCCTAAACCCTAAATCATAAACCCTAAACTCTAAATCGGGTCAAATTTTACTTCACAAAACATGAAAGAAAAAAAACGTTAACATTCTTCACGAACAATATTATATTGAATGTTATTTTTGTCGATCCTTTTCCCGCTAAAATAATAACATTCATCACGAAGTGTCTTTTTTAAATGTTCATATTTTTGTGTGATCTTGATGCCTGAATTTTTTTTTCATAAAACGAAAAAAAAATTATTTTGCTTCCTCCCAATTGGTTACTTCCCCATATATATATATATATATATATATATATATATATATATATATATATATATATATATATATATATATATATATATATATATATATATATATGGGCAGGAAGCGGGGGAAGCAAAATAATTTTTTTTTTCGTTTTTTTGAATTTTTTTCCGGTATCAAGATCACACGAAAATATGAACATTTAAAAAGACACTTCGTGATGAATGTTATTATTTAGGCGGGAAAACGATCGACAAAAATAATATTCAAGATAATATTGTTCGTGAAGAATGTGAACGTTTTTTTTCATGTTTTGTGAAGCAAAATTTAGCCCGATTTAGAGTTTAGGGTTTAGGGTTTGGTATTTTGGGTTTATTCCATAAACCCAAAACACCAAACCCTAAACCCTAAACTCTAAACCTTTCGTGTTAAAAACTCAATCTAAATTCAAAATCTAAACCCTAATATCTAAACCCTATAAACCCTAATATCTAAACCCTAATATCTAAATCCTAATAGCTAAAACCTCAACATACGCTCGAAAAACACAATAATAATAACATTCCACACGAAGTGTCTTTTATAAATCTTCATATTTTTATGTGATCTTAAAGTCTGGAAAAAAAATTCAAAAAACGCAAAAAAATACTTCCCCCCCCCCAAAAAAAAGTGTTTCACTCTTGATTAAAACATTATATATATATATATATATATACACACACACACCCCCATATATATACATATGTATACATATATATACATATAAACAAATGATCAAATGATATATACATACATATATATACACATCTATATATTACACCTTGATAGCTCAGAACACACTGAATGCGTATACAAGTTTTACAAATTCAAGTTAATTTAAGCTCTCACACCACTAACTAAAACATTCGTGGAGTGTTGTTACTTATATAGAAACTATAAACCGTGTAAACCATCTATTGACCGTTGGTCCAAACTATGTTTGTACTTTTGTTGACAGAGTTGGTAGAAAGAATGTGGCTCCCTTTCTTGTACAGTAGCTATATCAGGAACATCCAAATAAGGGTGGACATCCTAAATGAATATACAAATAGAATGTTGGGTTCTCAAGGCGTTGAGAAAGTATATCGTTGAACTGTGTGGGCGAGTTATCTTGTAAGGTCACTTGTCGACCGCCAGAAATGTGTCTTTTTTCTTCTACTTCGTATTCGATGTGAATTGAATATCACGCTTGTTGAAGACAACACAGGTAGCAAACTATGTCTCTGAAGGATAGACCTAATATGTCTGAGTGTTTTGTGCTGGATCGTCTCCTGGTTCTTCATTATGTCTTATGTTGGTTTAACAAGAATCTTCTGATATCTTCACGAAGAACCCATAGTCTAGACTATCTTGAGGTAGCACACTAAATTTCTAAGACTTAGCATACAATATTGTTTTACACTTAGAACAATTTAATGAACCTGCACTTGTATCAGAGCTCCAGTCTTGACAATTTAATATCTAAGATCTGAATCTCTTAATGACCAACGTTTTAAACACGTCGTATCTCGAAAATGATTCTTCTAAGAGACCATACAAGTTTGATGAAAATGATTATCAGACCTGGAGAGAAAGGATGATGTTTCACTTTGAATTAAATGACCATCTCATGCCCAGTATTGTCAAAAACAGACCTTATATCCCAAATGAAACTTTATATATCATGCATGCAAGTGAAAACACCATGGTACTGAAGCCAGAGAGGTGGTACTTCCCCATCTACAAGGGAGGATGAGGATAAGCGTAGAGTTAGTCTTGACCCAAAAATCAAAAACTATAATAGCTATTTCTTTACCTAATCATGTTTTTAAAATGCTTAAAGGAAAATCAACTGCTAAAGCTATAATAGACTATCCTGACCTAACATATGAAGGAAAATATGGGGCCAAAATCCAGTCGCGACTTGTATTCTCCCACACGCGACACTTGACCAATACCACCTCGCGATTGCAACTTTTCGTTTTGCTGTCACGAGTTTCAAAGATGCAGCAATGTCCTTTTTGTTTAACTCCATTCGTACTCCAACACGTTTCCATGGCTATACATAGTGGGGATACAGTTTACAACAACCTTTATGCTTCAGCGTATACTTACTATGTTTATATGCTAGTGACTACACATGCACAGCTCAAGGCCAACCTTGTACTCCTAGTGTCTAGGTAGAGCTTCCATTACAAAAGCGTCATCTTTCTGAATCCATAGTGTAGGTTGACGTACTACAACCATTGTGTCTCCGTCCAACACACTATGTATCCAGCAGAGTTTTCTTACCAAGGAAGGACACATATATTGTACTCTGAATCTGGGTTCGCGACTTCCCAATAACAGAGCCTATAAGCACGTTCTATTAGTTAGAAAAGCGATTGAGTTTAAAGCATAATCAGAAATTATTTCAACGACATCTCATTATTTCAGCATCGTAACTAACTACGCCGTAACATATACTTAAAGATAACTACTCGCTAATCATGGAAATAATATCAACTATTATAATAATAATGAAAGACATTATAACATATAGTTAAAAGGGATAAAAGTATCAGTAGATTAAATGAGTTCCAAAAGTTGAAAAGGGACAACTTCACACACCTCCAATCGTTTACAGATTTTGTTAACGCATACTCTAGGTAATTATCGCTAAACAATAATTATTTCATAATCCTAGAGATAGAAACTAGAGAGAGAACTGGGATTGAGAGAATAGTTGTGTGTTGAAGTGTTTGTAAAATGAGGAGACAAATGGGCCTTAAATAGGTAAAACCTAACCCTGGCAGGCAGTGTGGTCTGGCCGTGATCTTGGTAGGCCGTATGGCTTGGTGGAAGGCCGTATAGTTTGGCCGTGTGCCTAGGCCGTATGGCTTGCTTTTTTTGGTTTCCGAGATCGTGACTTGGTTTCCGAGGTCGTAACTTGATTTTCATCGTTTTCGCTCTAGATTCTTCATTTTAAGCTCGTTTTCTTCGATTCTTCTTGCATCATCTTTGTAATCACTTGATCTATCAAATAAAGCAAACAAACGTTTATTTCTCAGATAAAGTTAAATATTTTATTAGTTTATGGCTCAATATCGGGGGTAAAATTGTGACTTTTTGGCCGATATCAATGGTAGCGGTCTGAGATTTCAAAGGATTTACCAACTTCGCCCAGATTCCGCCTGACATATCGTCAATCTCAGGAGTGTGAAATACTTTTGTGATGAAGTTTCTCTCGTCCTCCTGGATATAATTGTTATTGAGATCAGAGAAAGAGGACTCAATCCAGATGATGATACCTTGTTGCTGCATGTTAAAGAGGAAGATGATGAAGAGTGGATTTAGAACTTTTTGTATTCTGGTACTTATTTTTGTAATTATATACTGAATGTAATGTACTCTGATTAAACGTATATTATTAATGAGTTTTATCTTCAAAAATATATTATGTTATAAGATATAGAAAACTCGGCAGGATCCGAGAGAAATGAACTAATGGGAACACTACTCATTGTTTATTTATCTAAGTCCTTAGAATGCTGGGCCTTAGTGTTTACTTTTCATGTTGTATGTTTTGTCATCATCAAATATGGGGAGTGTTGAGTCAACCATGTAACTAAAGATTTAATTATAATAAAACATAGTTATTAACACTAACTGTAGTTATGTGCGGCCATAGGTTCATTAAATTGTTCTATGTGTAAAACAACATTGTATGCCGAGTCTTTGTGTATTAGTGTGCTGATAGTACGAGCGACACACTAAAACCTTCCTGGACTCACACTCTCATTTGTTTTTTGATTGTTGTTACTCTCGAGATATATGAAATAAGGCGCAAAAGTTGATGTCTAATATGGGTAGCAGTTATGATTGACAGCTAGTTACAAATGATTTAGCTAATGGTTCGACTAATAGTGCTTCTGTTGTGGTTTCAAAATTATGTTTTATGTTTCGGTGTAATTTATTTGGTTAGAGCGTAACTACAAGTTATTTAAAGGGAAAGTGCGTTCAAAAGACAAGTTATTTGAAATATTTAATTCATTCAACGAATCGATTAAAGATCATGTCTGTTCGATTTAAAGAGTCAATACAAGTATGACGACTCAAGATTGCTTGGAAGTTAGTTTAGTTCTCGATGGCTTGTTTGTTGTCTTGCTTTCTTAAGCTTATTTAGCTTTTTTTTATTTTCGAAAATCAATATTCTTAAAACGCGAGAGCCAAAAAGGGGGCTCGACCCTGTACGTAAGATGGCTAAATAGCCCTATTGCCGAACAGGCTACATCAGTACACAAAATAATCATAAATTCGATAAGTACAAAAGATTAGACCCTAGATAAAGTTGCGGAGAGTGCAACTCTTAAACTTATGAACCATAGATAAACCGCACAAGACAACAGATCTGAATGCCACTTCAACCACTCTAACTTCCGACCCTTTATTCGAGTAGATATCCATTCAAAAAATTTAAGTTGGTTCTCCATTAAGGCCGTCGGAGAGTTCCACCAAACCTTAGAGAAGACTTTTTGATTCTGATTACTCCAGATTAAATAAGCGCATGCCCATTTCAAAGCTGGCCACATCTTCGAACCCAATGGAGTTAAGCCTCAGTTACAATTGCCTCGTGATAATGCTAAAAATGAACATATTTTTTATAGCATTATCCTTCAAGAAAGACAAGCTTTTAGTTGCAATTGTTCTATTTACAAGTGATATTCGTTTAAATAATAAAGGGTGAAGACAAAAGACAGATTCGACGATTTGAAGACGCAAACAACTAAAACGCTAAACCATACAAAGTACAATCCAAGTGGTTAAAATTTTTGATAAGAAACGTCTAAAAATTACAAGAGTACGAGTCACAAAACGCAAAGTACAAGATATTAAATCATACGAAAGGACGTTCGAAAATCCGAAGCTGAGACATGAACCAACTATCAACGCGCGACGCAACGGAGCTAAAATTACAAGTCAACTGTGCACACGAATATAATATAATATATAAATAATTCTATAAATTATTTATGTATTATATTTATATTAAAAACTGTCGGCAAATAAAAAAACAAAAGTGTGTGAGCTGTCCCAGGGGGCCATGCAATCGCATGGCCTGGAAGCACAAATTCCATGCGATCGCATGGCAGCTAAAGTCAGGACAGGTCTATAAATTGCAACGAATTCAGCCGAATTTATGTACACTTTTCATTCACTGATCTCTTACTCTCTCAATATATATTTATATTTATTTTATAATTATAATTTTAATATTAAGTTAATAATAATAAGGTTATAGTGGCGAATGTTTTAAGTTTGTAAGTCAAAATTCTGTCCGTGTAACACTACGCGATTAATACTCATTGTAAGTTATGTTCAACTTTTTTAAATTAATGTCTCGTAGCTAAGTTATTATTATGCTTATTTAAGCCGAAGTAATCATGATGCTGGACTAAATATTAAAGACAGGGTTATTGGGTTTTGGACCATAATTGGGGTTTGGACAAAAGACCGATACTTGTGGAAATTGGACTATGGGCTATTAGTGGGCTTTATATTTGTTTAACTGAATGATAGTTCGTTAATTTAATATAGAGATTTAAAATTTGAAGTAATTATAAATAACCACATACACTCGATCGGATACAATGGGCGGGATATTTATAAATACTAATAATCGCTCATTTAACCGGACACGGGGATGGATTAATAGTCAATGGACTCATTAAAACAGGGGTGGATTACGTACAAGGACACTTGGCGTAATTGTTAACAAAGTATTAAAACTTTGGGTTACACGCAGTCGATATCCTGGTGTAATTATTAAACAAAGTATTAAGACCTTCTTACAGTTTAAGTCCCCAATTAGTTGGAATATTTGACTTCGAGTATAAGAGTAATTTGACGAGGACACTCGCATTTTATATTTATGACCGATGGACTGTTATGGACAAAAACCAGATGGACATATCGAATAATCCAGGACAAAGGACAATTAACCCATGGTAATAAATTAAAATTAACACGTCAAACATCATGATTACGGAAGTTTAAATAAGCATAATTCCTTTAATTTATATCTCATCGTACTTTTATTTACCGTCATTTTATTTATCGTACTTTAAATTATTGCACTTTTATTTATCGCACTTTTATTTATCGTCATTTACTTTACGCTTTAAATTAAGTCATTTGTATATTTAATATTTTACATTAGGTTTTAATTGCGACTTAAGACATAAAATCGACAAACCGGTCATTAAATGGTAAAACCCCCTTTTATAACAATAATAATATTACTTATATATATATTTTTATACAAATATAATTTAAAATAAATATAGCGTTAGAGTCAGCTAGCTCCCTGCGGAATGAACCGGACTTGCTAAAAACTACAATACTCTACGATTAGGTACACTGCCTATAAGTGTTGTAGCAAGGTTTGGGTATATCCATTCTATAAATAAATAAATAACTTGTGTAAAATTGTATAGTATTTAATAGTATTTCGTAGTAAAATTAATAGTATTACGTATACTACCCTGCACACATCAAGTATTTTTGGCGCCGCTGCCGGGGAACTCAACAATGCCGAAATCGAAACGCTATAAAAAATATATATTTAGTTTTTAATCTATTTTTGTAAAAATATAAGAAGTTTTAAACATAAAAATACAAAAATATAAAAAATAATATATTTCTATCTATTTAAGTGTTTAAATAAAAAGAAAATATATTTTTTTTAAAGTATAAAAGTATTTTTTTAGATCTTAAAAATATAAGTTTATAAATATTACTTATTTTAATTTGGTATAAAAAAAGAAAAAAAAATAAAACGTTGAGTCTGCAATTTTGAGTCTGCACAAAACTGAACCTGCATCTCCATACGACCGCATGGAAATAGCAAGTAAACCTCATGCAATCGCATGAGGTGACTTGACAGACCCAAAACCTCGGACAACATTAATTACGGGTAGGTTTAATTATTATTAATATTATTTAACCTAATTAGGGTTATTTATTTAATTAGTTTATGTTTCTAGTTTTAATATTTATTTTGTAATATTTAGTTTAATTATTATTATTAATTATATAGACTAATACTTTTATAAAATAATAATATAAAATAATATTTTTATAAAATTGTAATTTTATCATTTTTTGTCTCTTTTTATAAATTGTTTATTTTAATCTTTTTATTTGTAATTTGTATTTTTGTCGTTCGTAATTAGTTTTAAGATTAGTTTTTTCCGTAGTTATTTTATATTTCTATATTCTTAGGCTTTGCCGTAAAATTCCTTAAGTGATTTTTCTTTAAGATTTAGACGATTTAGAATTTTACGACGTCACTTATCGCTTTAATATTTAATAGAATTTAGTGCCTATTTAAGTTATTACCGTTTTGGATATAGAATTCCTTTTAAGTTTTAATACCTTTAGACGCAAGTTTTAATATTTAGTTTTTAGACTTTTAAGTCTCGACGCTCTACTTTTTTTTCGACCTTTTTTTTTTGACATTTTTCGACGCAATCTTTTTCTTTCTCATTTCTACGCTCTAGTTTTTAGGACATAAAATTTTCTTTATCTTCTTTAAAATTTCGACGAAAAATTATTTTAAGCGGTTAAATTGATAGACATTCAAAATTTTCTGCTTCGTAGTAATAGTTGGATTTGTTACTGGCTGAGTTGTGGATTTTCCGACTTAAAGGATCCTGGCTCCCTGCTGCATCTTTTGGCTATTCGAAACGTGGGCAAAAGCAGAAAAGTCTATTAATTTGAAAACTTATATAATTTTTATCTTTTATAACTAATAGGATATTCAGAGAATGCACCGAGCAAAACGTTCACCACCTTTCATACGTTCACCACCTGTAACTCGATTAAGACATCTAGCCAATATTGTCGCCGTTGATTTTTCTTTAGAATCATCATCTAATCAACCAAGTACTCCGATTCAAATTTTCGATAATTCATTTTTTGAACCCAACCTCACAATTGAGAACCCGGAGGATATTCAGGGACAATTCAGAAATCCTGAACCACTAATCATTCCTCCTGAACCACAAATCACTCATCCAGAGATTGTCGAGGAAGAAACCATTAAGTTAGAATCCTCTAGTGATTTAGATTCAACAAATTCAATCATGGAAAATCCGGAACCTCTAAGTATGGAAGATCGAATAAGGGCTAAACGCACTGGCCAAGGTCATGCCATTACTCAACCAGACATTAATGCGCCAGATTATGAAATCAAAGGACAAATCCTACACATGGTAACTAATCAATGCCAATTTAGTGGTGCGCCGAAGGAAGATCCAAACGAACATCTTCGAACTTTTAATAGGATCTGTACTCTATTCAAAATCAGAGAAGTTGAGGATAAACAGATCTATCTCATGTTATTTCCCTGGACTTTAAAGGGAGAAGCCAAAGATTGGTTAGAATCATTACCTGAAGGGGCGATTGATACATGGGATGTCTTAGTTGAAAAATTTCTTAAACAATTCTTTCCGGCATCTAAAGCCGTGAGACTTCAAGGAGAAATTGTTACGTTCACGCAAAAGCCAAATGAAACTTTATATGAGGCGTGGACAAGATTTGGAAAGTTATTGAGAGGATGTCCTCAACATGATTTAGACACTTATCAAATAGTACAAATATTCTACCAAGGATGCGATATTACTACACGAAAAGACATCGATATAGCAGCTGGTGGTTCCATTATGAAGAAAACCGCAACTGAAGCTTACAAAATTATTGATAACACTGCTTCCCACTCACATGAGTGGCATCAAGAAAAAGACATCGTTAGATCATCTAAAGCGGCTAGAGCCAATTCTAGCCATGACTTTGATTCCATTTCTGTAAAGTTAGACGCTTTCGAAAGATGAATGGAAAAGATGACTAAAGATATTCACGCAATACGAATTAGTTGTGAACAGTGTGGAGGACCACATTTGACAAAAGATTGTCTCAGTATTGAACAAACAATGGAACAAAGAGAGAATGTTTCATACATGAACCAAAGGCCTGGAAATAATTATCAAAGTAATTATCAACCGCCAAGACCAAACTACAATCAAAATCAGAATTATAACCGAAATGTTCCATACAACAACCAACAAGGTCTTAGCAATCAACAAGTATCTAATAATACTTACAATCAGCAAAGACCTATTTTTTCAAATAAACCACCACAAACCGATGATAAAAAGACAAATTTAGAAGACATGATGTCGAAGCTAGTTGAATCTCATACGCAGTTTTTCACATATCAGAAACAAACCAATGAACAAAATGCTCAAGCATTTAGAAATCAACAAGCTTCTATCCAAAATCTAAAATAAGAAGTAAGCAACCTAGCAAGGTTGATAGGTGAAAGAAAACTGGGAAGTCTACCTAGCGATACAAATGCTAACCCCCGGAATGAAACAACTAAAGCCATTACCACGAGAAGTGGTATTACACTTAAACCACCTGAAATGCCTGTAATTTCTGATGACTCTATTCCTACTCCACAGGCACCACAGCCTGAGCAAGATAAGGAAAAAGAACCGGTAGTTGAAAAGGTTAATGAAGATAACAGAGTTAAGGCTAAACCTTATGTTAAACCATACCAACCACCGCTTCCTTACCCGAGTAAAATGAGAAAAGAAAGACTTGAAGTCGAGCAATCCAAATTCTTGGATATGTTTAAACAAATAAATGTCAATCTTCCTTTCATTGATGTGATTTCAGGAATGCCAAGATACGCTAAATTCCTGAAAGATCTAATCACAAATAGAAAGAAAATGGAAGAACTCTCGGCTGTTACTATGAATGCTAATTGTTCTACAGTACTGTTGAATAAACTACCAGAAAAACTCTCTGATCCAGGAAGTTTCACAATTCCATGTTTTCTGGGTAGTCTTAGTTCAATAGAAGCATTGGCAGACTTAGGTGCTAGTATAAATTTAATGCCGTATTCATTATACGCTAAACTAGACCTTGGAGAATTAAAACCAACAAGAATAAGTATACAACTAGCCGATCGATCAGTAAAATATCCTAGAGGGATAATGGAGAACATGCTAGTTAAAGTTGGTACTTTAGTATTTCCAGTAGATTTTGTTATTCTGGACATGGAAGAAGATTCTCGAGTTCCTCTCATATTAGGAAGACCATTCTTAAACACGGCTAAAGCAATAATAGACGTGTTCGGTAAGAAACTGACCCTAAGTATAGAGGACGAGAGTGTTACCTTTTCTATTGATAGAGCCATGCAACAACTGCAATCTGAAGATGATACATGTTATTACATTCAAACTATAGATTCACATGCTGAATTGTTACAAGAATTTCCAGAATTACAAGGAACAGGAGAATGTTCTTTAGAAGAAGGAACTGAACCAATTGATGAAGCTGAAATGTTAGCTACACTTATGGATAATGAATATGAACCAACAACAGAAGAACTTCAAAATGCTAAAAGAGGAAGACAGATATCGATACAAATCATCGATAGAAGAACCACCGATATTAGAGTTAAAGCCACTTCCAAACCATTTGGAATACGCTTATTTACATGGTGAATCTGAATTACCTGTAATAATATCGTCTTCTCTTACTGAAAATGAATAATCTCAACTTATTTCTGTGCTAAAAGCTCATAAACCAACTATTGCATGGAAGATTCATGACATTAAAGGCATAAGTCCTTCGTATTGCACACATAAAATCCTTATGGAAGAAGGTCATAAAACCTATGTGCAATGCCAACGAAGACTAAATCCAAATATGCAAGATGTTGTTAAGAAAGAAATTATTAAACTGCTAGATGCAGGTTTAATTTATCCAATCTCTGATAGTCCATGGGTAAGCCCAGTTCAATGCGTACCTAAGAAGGGTGGCATGACTGTCATCACAAATGAAAAAAATGAGCTTATTCCTACTAGGACTGTAACAGGATGGCGTGTCTGTATTGATTATAGAAAATTAAATGACGCCACCCGAAAAGATCACTTTCCCTTACCTTTCATTGATAAAATGTTGGAAAGATTAGACGGAAATAGTTACTATTGTTTTCTTGACGGTTTTTCCGAATATTTTCAAATTCTAATCGCACTCGAGGACCAAGAGAAAACCACGTTCTTTCGTCCTTATGGTACTTTTGCTTACAAACGCATGCCGTTTGGACTTTGCAACGCCCCTGCAACCTTTTAAAGGTGCATGATGACGATTTTTCACGATATGATAGAAGAATGCATGGAAGTTTTCATGGATGACTTTTCAGTCTTCGGTGATACTTTTGAAACATGTCTAGTTAATCTTGAACGAATGCTTATTAGATGCGAACAATCATATCTAGTACTTAATTGAGAGAAATGCCATTTCATGGTTAAAGAAGGCATCGTTCTTGGTCATAAAATTTCAAAGGAAGGAATTGAAGTGGATAGAGCTAAAGTAAATGTAATTGCTAAACTTTCACATCCCACCAATGCTAGAGGAGTTAGGAGTTTTCTAGGGCATGCCGGTTTTTACCGACGTTTCATAAAAGACTTTTCTAAAATTGCCACTCCTATGAATAAACTCCTTGAAAAGGATGCTCCATTCATCTTTTCAGATGAATGCATCAAATCTTTTAATATTATTAAAGAAAAACTCACCAATGCTCCGATCATGATAACTCCAAATTGGAATCTACCATTTGAACTCATGTGCGATGCAAGTGATTTTGCAATGGGAGCCGTTTTAGGATAAAGGTTTGAAAAACGATTTCAACCTATCTATTATGCTAGTAAGACATTACAAGGAGCACAAAAAAATTACACAACTACTGAAAAAGAACTCCTTGCTATTGTCTTTGCTTTTGACAAATTTTGTTCATATCTCGTTCTAGCTAAAACGGTGGTCTATACCGACCATTATGCTCTTAGATATCTATTTTCGAAACAAGATGCTAAACCACGATTAATCCGTTAGATCTTACTCTTACAAGAGTTCGATATTGAGATCCGAAACAAAAAGGGAGCAAAAAATCTCGCAGCTGATCATGTTTCTCGTCTTGAAAATCCTGAATTAGAAGTTCTAAATGAATCGGCTATACAAGACAACTTTCCTGATGAATATCTTTTGAAGATCGATTATAATGAAATTCCATGGTTTGCAGACTATGCAAACTACTTAGTATGTGGATTCCTTGAAAACGGGTTGTCGTACCAAAAACGAAAGAAATTCTTTAGTGATATAAAACACAATTTTTGGGAAGATCCACATTTGTTTAAAAGTTGTCCCAATGGAATAATACGCCGATGTGTATTTGGAGAAGAAGCTAGTCAAATCTTAAACCATTGTCACACAGGACCAACAGGAGGGCATTATGGGCCTCAACTTACAGCAAGAAAAGTCTACGACGCTGGATTCTATTGGCCTACAATTTTCAAAGACGCACACCTTCTTTGTAAATCCTGTGATGCATGTCAAAGAGCCGGAAAAATAAGTCAACGTGATGAAATACCACAAAATGTCATTCAAGTATGTGAAGTATTTGACGTTTGGGGTATTGACTTTATGGGTCCATTTCCAAAATCTCATAATAATCTCTACATTCTCGTTGCCATTGATTATGTATCTAAATGGGCGGAAGCACAAGCTCTCCTAACTAACGATGCACGAGTTGTAGTCAACTTCTTAAAACGTCTTTTTGCTATGTTTGGAACACCGAAAGCTTTAATAAGTGATCGGGGTACTCATTTTTGTAATAATCAACTTGAGAAAGTTCTCAAAAGATATGGAGTAACTCATAAAATCTCAACCGCTTATCATCCACAAACAAGTGGACAAGTTGAAAATACAAACCGAGCATTAAAACGTATTCTAGAGAAAACCGTAGGATCAAATTCGAAAGAATGGTCCATGAAATTGGAGGATGCACTCTGGGCTTTTAGAACAGCCTACAAAACTCCAATTGAAACCACACCTTTTAAACTCGTTTACGAAAAAGCATGTCACCTTCCAGTAGAAATTGAGCACAAAGCATTTTGGGCTTTGAAGACGTGTAATCTTGATTTACATGAAGCTGGACGTTTACGGTTAAGTCAACTAAACGAATTAGAAGAATTAAGACATGAAGCATACGAAAATTCGTTAATCTATAAGGAAAGAACGAAGAAATGGCATGATAAAAGAATCAGAAGTTCAAAAGAATTTAAGGAAGGAGACAGAGTTCTTCTTTTCAATTCACGATTCAAGCTATTTTCTGGAAAATTGAAATCAAGATGGTCTGGACCATTCATAGTCAAAAGAGTTTTCCCATACGGAACAGTAGAGTTAATAAATTCAAATAGGATTGAATTTAAGGTTAATGGTCACAAAGTTAAAAATTACATAGATAATCCAATGGAAGTTGAAGATGAAGTTAATCACAATTTCGACACCACAGCTAACTAAGTGAAGGAAGATTCGAATCTTTTAAGGGTAATATGAATTTCTGTTAGAGTTAGATGTTCTGTTTTCGTGTAGTTTTCGAAAATGGAATCCGCATGGTCTTTCCCTAGCAGACCCTAAAGAACGAGTCTTCTCCCTCCATTCTGAATTTTTATTTCTTTTAGGTTTTACGAGATGAAGAATTCCTTTGATTTGAACCATGGTCTACTACTACACACTATGATTACTAAACGTAATAATAAAACTTTCCCGAGTGAACTGGTATCGTTCATAAGAGGCAAAATGGACGAAGTGAGGAAAGAACTCAGGAAGAATCATCATAAGACACATTTTGGTAAAGAAAAATCAAAATCCGCAACAAAAGAAGAGCACGACACCTTGAACGATGCCATAAATGCGGAAAATGGTTACACGAAGGTAAATGTTCGAACAATCAAACATATTCAAATACCAAATTTGTTACTCTATGCAGAGAAGGACCGTTCATATGTTTAGAAGAAAAGTTATTGAAAAATCGAGGCTACACCTATGTAGCTATGGAAAACCAAATCACACGACTCTCCTATGAGTCGGCTAAAGAAGGTCTCTGAGAATTCTATCTCACAGGTAGGTATGTACAGTTTTTATTTTTTTTATTTTATTTTATTGCTTTTAACCTTTTGATAATAAACCCTGAATCGTTCGCTATAAAGTATTAAATTAATATTCAATAAAATTAGGTATGCGAAACCGAAATTATTGATATCATACAAAAATTTAATTCATCACTGCGAAATTTACCGTTTATTCATAAGGTATAAATATCTTTAATCAATCAATCCAAAATATTTCAAAAATTCGTCAGGTGTAAAACTAGGTAATTTAGCCGAAATTACTTTATCCAAAAGAGGGACGTATATTTTTGTTAATATTTGATTGATTAAAGTTGGATAAAAGACCAAAAATATTTTTATTTTTATTTTGTTTTTTTAAAATTAATATATAACTATATTATTTCCAAATTTTATGCATTTTAAATTTAAGTTTGGTGTGAATTTAAAAACAAAAATGTACTTTATTTCATTAAGTTAAAAATATGATTTTTAAAATTCGTCGCGAGTTGAAGACTAGGTCGTTGAACCGAAATTGCTTTACCTGAGGGCGGGGCGAGAAATTTTATTATCATTATTTTTAATCTTATTGAATTAAAGTATGCCAAAAACTTTAAAAAATTCAAAAATCTCTGCTTTTAAAACAATCGCTTTGAAATGATAAATTTTTAAAATTGTGTCAAGGGACGAACTAGGTCAACGTACCGAAACGCCCTCATTCTAAAAAGAAACAAATTAAAAAAAAATATATATAATAAATTAATTAATTATTTTATAAGTTAAAGGTTCTTTAAAAAAAATATTACACCCCATGCGATTGAATGGGACTTGTGCATGTATACCATGCGGTCGCATGGGAAGGAAAAACTAGACTAGATTAAAAGTTGCAGTCGCTGCTTCTGCCTTCTCACAAAAACACACACATACACGAAAATACTCTCAAATCTTCCCTAAAATCACCAATTTTTAACCAAAATTCACGAAATTCGTCACAATAATCTGCTATAATCATGTCTTTTCTCAGATGGGGAAGCAAAAAGGTAAAAATTTCACCCCTAAACTCCTAAATTTCCTAATTTTTGTGATAATTTCAATTAATTGCAATAATCTTAGTTTGATAATTTCTAGTATAATTAGAATTAAATTGTTAGTATATTATACTTGTATAACCTAGATTGATGCTATTTGTCATGATTTGAAGCCTTAAACTTCAAAATTTTTAGAAATCCAGGGTTTGTGTTCTTGAGCAATTTGGGGCTTTTTGATATAAACAAGTTATGGCCGATTTTTGTTATGGATTATTGCTAAATTAAGTAGTGTAACATATTTAGGTAGCTAAATGATCCAAACTTTGATCCTAAACATGATTTTTGAGCATCAAAGTGGACTTTTTAAGTCTAAAATTCACAAACTTGATTATTTTGATATAAATGCCATTTGAAACTTGTTTAATTGCTAGTAATGATTATTTTGACATGTTATTTGAGTTGAATGCTTATGAACTTTGTATACATTTTCATATATGCTTATTTGAAAAATTGTAGAATTGATAAAAATATGAAAATAAGTATAAGTTTAATATTTATTAAACATGTTATTGTAATTGTTTTAATTTGTTATTTTGCTAACACTAATGCATATTTGGATGCACAAATTTCGTGTTTAATGTGTTTTGCAGAGAAATACAGATACGGATGGTGCATCATCGTCTAGACGACCTGAACAAGAACCTGATCAAGAACCGCAACCGGAACCACAACCTGAACAACAACATTATGATCAACACGTGCCATACTATGAACCAGAACCACAATTTTTTATTACCTACGTAGTATTTCCCATTCACCATGTAATAGAACACTCGAAAATTCATGAAGAGGAGTTACACCCCAATCTAAGGTTTGATGGAAGTTGGAGAGATTACCCGACGTACCAAGGTAACAAATTTAAGCTTTGGACTAAAAATGTAGAAGTACCAAGGGTAATAGATTGGGAGCCTTTGGTAAGGGTCCACCTTGCTAACTCAGTTAGGAAGCATCTAATCTAAAGGTATGACAGCTCTTCTTTTACTGATTGGGAACGTTTATTTACCACTCGTAGGCCTGTATATAAGGAGTGGTGTGTTGAGCTAATGAGTACTATAGCCTTAAATAAAAATGTAGATAGGTTAGACGATAAGACTTTTCTTAGGTTTTTACTTGGGGGTAGGATGTACAGGATGTCTATGATAGACATGGCTAGAGCTTTACAGATTTACACTCCTATTGAATTATTATCACCTGATCGTACAGCTTTAATTTATCATGGTGAGAGGGTAGATAGAGATTTTGACGCTAACGCCATATGGAGGCGTATGTCAAATTTTAATGTGTTTACATGGGGAGGAAGACACTCCTATTTAGATATTAATAGAGCCGAGCTTCGTATAATACATAGATTTTTAGCTAACTCGATTACACAAAGAGGTAAAAACTAGGAGAAAATGACTCTAAACGATTTATTTTACCTTAAGTGCATTCGAGACACTAGAGGCTTTGTTAATATTCCCTACTGTGTTGGGTATTATTTGTCCAAAGTTGTGGAAGGTGTAACATCCCGCCTTTTTCCGTTTACTTTTCCGTTTAGCTATTTAAATTCCGTTATATGATTATGACATCCCTCGTTAATACGCGTTTTAAAAATATCTCGTTTAGGTAATTCACGCACCCGCAACCGAACTCGAGGGACTAGTTTCGCCAAAGTGCCAAAGAGGTGACTAGCATTTGACTAGTCAACCCACCTCCTCTTTCTTTTCCATTTCATTTTCCTTTTCTTTCTATACTTTTCATTTTTCTCTCAAATCTTCAAACAAAGAATCATCATCTAAATCCAAGCTAGCGGGTGTCTTACAAAACAAATTACATATTTGGAATCCTTGCAACTTCCTCTTCGATTCCATACCGACTTCATTACATTTGGGTAACTTTCTAAAATCACTAGATTTGGTGTTCTTGATGTTTTTAACTTATAAAGTTGTTAATTAGTGTCTATGGCTCAAGTCTAACATAAATATATGATTTATATGTTCGATTTTGTTATTTGAAGTAACTAGCATGAACATAAACTTTGGTGTGTTTGATTTGGTGATTTGGTTGATTGAATGATGTTAAATGCCATAAATGCATGTATTAAATGTGTTCCTAATATCACTAGCTTCAACTTCATGTGTAGGTTGCTTGAGAAAACTCCATAAACTTGATTAGTGATTTTGGTGAATTTGGGTTTGGGTTTGATAAGCTTGAAATGAATATTTGATGCATTGAATGCCATGAATTATTGTTAGTATGTAGTTAGTTGTATTGTATGCTCGATTACCTACAAAACGGCATGTTGTATGTATGCATTAAATGCCCGAATCATAAATGTGCACTTATCAAATTTGAGTATTAAATGTGTGCATTAATTGATCATTTACTTTGGAAAGCCGATTGTTACAAATAATGTTTTTGGTTGGTGAAATGTATTTAGTTGTGTTCTTTGTCAAATTACCTTTCTAACGATATAAGATACGAGTTCTAAGTATTAGCGGTTTGCGAGTTATGCTTGAAAGTGTTTTGAATTGAGACTTGGACATTTGAGACTAACCAGGTACCAGCTCCCGTGTATTATCGCGGCGCGGCAATCCTGGGTCGCGGCGCGGCCTAAGCCGTGTTCAGGTTCTGACCTACATGTCAATTATATGAAAAATGTTTGGCACCCTATGGACCTCCGATTCACATGAGACTTGTTCTAACATGTTTATATATGAATAAAAACCTCAGAAAAATAGTTCGGGACCCGACCCGAACGTGTTGACTTTTTCGTTGACTTTGACCGACCAAAGTTTGACATTTTGTCAAACTTAACCAAATGATTATGCAACCTTCCTAACTTGTTTCTATACTTGTATCTTGCATGAAACTTGACAATTTGATTCACATGCTACATAATCGAGTCGTAACGAGCCATAGGACTAATTGAACATCTTTGACCTATCGTGTTTACCATTATTGATACGACCTATTTGTTTAGGTCAAGACTAGCACTATCCTTCGCACACGTTGCTTTGTGAAGTACTTTTCATACGTGCACTCAAGGTGAGATCATAGTCCCATCTTTCGAACAACTTTTATGCTTTAAACTATGGGATGATAAACATATACGTATCATACTTTTACACTTTGAACACAAGTACGAAAACGAACATTCCACGTACGGATTTGAACGAAAATCCTCAATTCAATTATCATTAGTTACACTTGCAGGGTGTAAACGTGAACTTATATTATGTGATCACATGGGCTTGACGAGCCTCATTCGGACGGTTCGCTACCGTTAGCGGATGAAATATATTTTCGGGTCTAGTGTATGTTCTAACACTATGCAAAGGGTGCAAAACAGTTAAGTTTGATAATTGGGTGCCCGCGAAACAAATAACAACTTTGGAATGCAAATGATTTAGATAATCATATTATATTAAATCTTGTGGTTCAAATGCAATGTTTACTAAAACACCTATGATTTCACCAACGTTTTCGTTGACAGTTTTCTATATGTTTTCTCAGGTCCTTGAAAGCTACTTGATACATGCTTCCGCACTCTTTTTGATACTTGCTTGGATGTCGAGTATACATGCATAGTTGGAGCGTCTTTTGACTACTTTAAATTGTGTCGCATAGGTTTCATTCGTACGTTAAACATTGTAATGTAACTAGTTTTTTGAACTACATTTGTAAACTTGAAACATCCTTTTTTTTATGAGATGAATGCGACATATTTTGGTCAAACGTCATGATAAAGACTTATGACCACGCAACGGGACCTAAGTAGTCAGCGCCGTCAAACATGATTTGGCCGGGTCACTATAGATGGTATCAGAGCGTTGGTTGTAGGGATTTAGAGTTCATTGGTGTTAACCCCGAGTCATAGGGTACATTAGTGAGTCTAGACTACAACCGGCATATAGACTTGAAGTAGGAATTACTTGACTACTTGTGCATTATACTCGAACTCGTCTATCATATCTAATTCTTATTCAATCTTAATCTCACGTTACTTGATTTAATTGACGCGCCACCTTGACTATATGAATTAGTGTCGAATGCACATATGAATTAGGGTAATATAATTTCCGAGATTATATTACGGTGACTCATATGAACATTCCGACATTATGACATAAAGAATTTAAGGCGAGTCAAGGAAAATTTCTCTCTATCCTTATTCCATATCATGGTTAGTATTATTAAGAATACTAATCAACGGTATTCTTGTGTTTTGAAGGAACAATGCCTCCTCGTCGTGTGCCACGCCATGAGACTCCCGAACAAGCTCTACAACGAATGATAGCCACCGCCGTGGAAGCTGTAGTGACCCGAACTTTTCCATGTTTATATATATTAATTGAGATTGATATTTACATGATTAAATGTTTTCAACATGTTAAGCAATCAAACTTGTTAAGACTTGATTAATTGAAATATGTTTCATATAGACAATTGACCACCCAAGTTGACCGGTGATTCACGAATGTTAAAACTTGTAAAAACTATATGATGACATATATATGGATATATATATAGTTAACATGATACTATGATAAGTAAACATATCATTAAGTATATTAACAATGAACTACATATGTAAAAACAAGACTACTAACGTAATGATTTTTAAACGAGACATATATGTAACGATTATCGTTGTAAAGACATTTAATGTATATATATCATATTAAGAGATATTCATACATGATAATATCATGATAATATAATAATTTAAAATCTCATTTGATATTATAAACATTGGGTTAACAACATTTAACAAGATCGTTAACCTAAAGGTTTCAAAACAACACTTACATGTAACGACTAACGATGACTTAACGACTCAGTTAAAATGTATATATGTAGTATTTTAATATGTATTTATACACTTTTGAAAGACTTCAATAAACTTATCAAAATACTTCTACTTAACAAAAATGCTTACAATTACATCCTCGTTCAGTTTCATCAACAATTCTACTCGTATGCACCCGTATTCGTACTCGTACAATACACAGCTTTTAGATATATGTACTATTGTTATATACACTCCAATGATCAGCTCTTAGCAGCCCATGTGAGTCACCTAACACATGTGGGAACCATCATTTGGCAACTAGCATGAAATATCTCATAAAATTACAAAAATATGAGTGATCATTCATGACTTATTTACATGAAAACAAAATTACATATCCTTTATATCTAATCCATACACCAATGACCAAAAACACCTACAAACACTTTCATTCTTCAATTTTCTTCATCTAATTGATCTCTCTCAAGTTCTATCTTCAAGTTCTAAGTGTTCTTCATATATTCTACAAGTTCTAGTTACATAAAATCAAGAATACTTTCAAGTTTGCTAGCTCACTTCCAATCTTGTAAGGTGATCATACAACCTCAAGAAATCTTTGTTTCTTACAGTAGGTTATCATTCTAATACAAGGTAATAATCATATTCAAACTTTGGTTCAATTTCTATAACTATAACAATCTTATTTCAAGTGATGATCTTACTTGAACTTGTTTTCGTGTCATGATTCTGCTTCAAGAACTTCGAGCCATCCAAGGATCCGTTGAAGCTAGATCCATTTTTCTCTTTTCCAGTAGGTTTATCCAAGGAACTTAAGGTAGTAATGATGTTCATAACATCATTCGATTCATACATATAAAGCTATCTTATTCGAAGGTTTAAACTTGTAATCACTAGAACATAGTTTAGTTAATTCTAAACTTGTTCGCAAACAAAAGTTAATCCTTCTAACTTGACTTTTAAAATCAAATAAACACATGTTCTATATCTATATGATATGCTAACTTAATGATTTAAAACCTGGAGACACGAAAAATACCGTAAAACCGGATTTACGCCGTCGTAGTAACACCGCGGGCTGTTTTGGGTTAGTTAATTAAAAACTATGATAAACTTTGATTTAAAAGTTGTTATTCTGAGAAAATGATTTTTATTATGAACATGAAACTATATCCAAAAATTATGGTTAAACTCAAAGTGGAAGTATGTTTTCTAAAATGGTCATCTAGACGTCGTTCTTTCGACTGAAATGACTACCTTTACAAAAACGACTTGTAACTTATTTTTCCGACAATAAACCTATACTTTTTCTGTTTAGATTCATAAAATAGAGTTCAATATGAAACCATAGCAATTTGATTCACTCAAAACGGATTTAAAATGAAGAAGTTATGGGTAAAACAAGATTGGATAATTTTTCGCATTTTAGCTACGTGAAAATTGGTAACAAATCTATTCCAACCATAACTTAATCAACTTGTATTGTATATTATGTAATCTTGAGATACCATAGACACGTATACAATGTTTCGACCTATCATGTCAACACATCTATATATATTTCGGAACAACCATAGACACTCTATATGTGAATGTTGGAGTTAGCTATACAGGGTTGAGGTTGATTCCAAAATATATATAGTTTGAGTTGTGATCAATACTGAGATACGTATACACTGGGTCGTGGATTGATTCAAGATAATATTTATCTATTTATTTCTGTACATCTAACTGTGGACAACTAGTTGTAGGTTACTAACGAGGACAGCTGACTTAATAAACTTAAAACATCAAAATATATTAAAAGTGTTGTAAATATATTTTGAACATACATTGATATATATGTATATATTGTTATAGGTTCGTGAATCAACCAGTGGCCAAGTCTTACTTCCCGACGAACTAAAAAATCTGTGAAAGTGAGTTATAGTCCCACTTTTAAAATCTAATATTTTTGGGATGAGAATACATGCAGGTTTTATAAATGATTTACAAAATAGACACAAGTACGTGAAACTACATCCTATGGTTGAATTATCAAAATCGAATATGCCCCTTTTTATTAAGTCTGGTAATCTAAGAATTAGGGAACAGACACCCTAATTGACGCGAATCCTAAAGATAGATCTATTGGGCCTAACAAACCCCATCCAAAGTACCGGATGCTTTAGTACTTCGAAATTTATATCATATCCGAAGGGTGTCCCGGAATGATTGGGATATTCTTATATATGCATCTTGTTAATGTCGGTTACCAGGTGTTCACCATATGAATGATTTTTATCTCTATGTATGGGATGTGTATTGAAATATGAAATCTTGTGGTCTATTATTATGATTTGATATATATAGGTTAAACCTATAACTCACCAACATTTTTGTTGACGTTTTAAGCATGTTTATTCTCAGGTGATTATTAAGAGCTTCCGCTGTCGCATACTTAAATAAGGACGAGATTTGGAGTCCATGCTTGTATGATATTGTGTAAAAACTGCATTCAAGAAACTTATTTTGTTGTAACATATTTGTATTGTAAACCATTATGTAATGGTCGTGTGTAAACAGGATATTTTAGATTATCATTATTTGATAATCTACGTAAAGCTTTTTAAACCTTTATTGATGAAATAAAGGTTATGGTTTGTTTTAAAATGAATGCAGTCTTTGAAAAACGTCTCATATAGAGGTCAAAACCTCGCAACGAAATCAATTAATATGGAACGTTTTTAATCAATAAGAACGGGACATTTCAGAAGCGGCCATGGCCGATCACTCCTCTAATAATAACAACAACCACAACAACAACAATCAAGGGGCCGGTAACTCAAGCGAAGGGTGCTCCTACAAAGCCTTCATGGGGTGCAAACCTCACACTTTTGATGGAACCGGGGGACCGGTTGTACTCACTCGATGGTTCGAATAAACGGAAGCCGTTTTTAGCATAAGCGGTTGTTGAGACCAAGATAAAGTCAAATATTCCACCCACACCTTTGCCGGTATCGCCCTCACATAGTGGAACACGTATGTACAATCGGTGGGTACCGATGAAGCTTACGCCCTCTCTTGGGTTGAATTGAGGGAAAGGATGATCGTCGAATTTTTCCCTCGTGAAGAAACTCGAAAGCTCGAACAAGAGCTAAGAACTTTAAAGGCGGTCGGAAACGATCTCAAGGCCTACAATCAACGATACGCCGAGCTATCCTTGATGTGTCCCAACCTCGTGAACCCCGAATCTCAAAGGGTTGAACTCTATATGGATGGTCTTCCAAAGAGCATCAAACAAGGAGTGATGTCATCCAAACCCGCTAACCTACAACAAGCTTTGAACATGGACCGCCAATTGATCGAAACGGTTGACGAAATCGTAGTTCCGGATCCTAAGGCCAAGGATAAATCGGGCGGCAACAAAAGAAAATAGGAAGCCCCCCAATCAAGCAACAACTACAACAACAACTTCACCAAAAAGCCTTTCACCTCCGACGCCAAGAAAAGTTATGGAGGAAATAAACCCTTTTGCAACAAATGCCACAAACACCACTATGGTGAATGTAGCAATCTATTTTGCCACCGGTGCCAAAGGAGTGGTCATGTGGCCAACGATTGTAGAAGTGCCGCCCCCGTCGCTCAAAAGGTGCCCAATGCACCAAAACCGGGTACTTGTTATGAATGTGGCCAAACGGGTCATTTTAGAAATGCGTGTTCGAAGAAGAAAGCCAACACCAACACGCGCGGACGAGCTTTCAACATCAACACCGAGGAAGCCCGAGATGACAATGAATTAGTCACGGGTACGTTTCTCCTCAACAACACTTATGTTACTTGTTTATTCGATTCGGGTGCAGATAAGAGTTTTGTATCCAAGACTTTGACTCATTCTTTTAATACTCCACCACTTCCACTAGATACCACTTATACCATTGAAGTGGCCAACGGAAAACTATTGAGTGCCGACACATATTACCGGGGGTGTACGTTAAACATTTTGGGTAATGAGTTTGAAATTGACTTGATACCCATGGAACTAGGAAGCTTCGATGTAATAATCAGTATGAATTGGCTAGCCAAAATGAAATCTCACATCCTTTGTGATCTTAACGCAATCCGAATTCCTATCGAGAATGGTGAACCTTTGATCGTCTATGGCGATAAGAGTTGCACCGGACTCAACCTCGTTTCATGCATTAAAGTTAGAAAACTACTCTGTAAGGGTTGTTTTGCGATCCTTGCTCACGTTAAGAAAGTCGAGTCCGATGAGAAGCACATCGATGATGTGCCAATTGTTAGTGACTATTCCGATGTATTTCCCGATGAATTGCCGGGTCTTTCACCTCATCGACCGGTTGAATTTCAAATCGATCTTATTCCGGGAGCCGCGCCCGTAGCACGTGTACCATATAGACTCACTCCATCCGAAATGCAAGAATTGCAAAGTCAAATCCAAGAACTACTTGATCATGGTTTTATCCAACCTAGCCATTCACCTTGGGGCGCTCCGATTTTGTTTGTTAAAAAGAAAGACGGATCCCTACGAATGTGCATTGATTATCTTGAACTAAACAAATTGACAAATAAGAACCGATATCCTCTTCCTCGCATCGATGATCTCTTTGATCAACTATAAGGGTCTTGTGTATATTCAAAAATTGATCTCCGCTCGGGTTATCATCAATTAAGGGTTAAGGGGGAAGATGTCTCCAAAACCGATTTCCGAACTCGTTATGGTAGCTATGAATTTCTTGTAATGCCATTTGGTCTCACTAACGCACCGGCGGTGTTCATAGACCTTATGAACCGCGTGTGCAAACCGTATCTTGACAAATTCGTTATCGTGTTCATCGATGATATTTTGGTCTATTCAAAAAGCGAAGAAGAACACGAGGAACACCTCCAAGTTGTGCTTGAACTTTTAAGACAAGAACGACTCTATGCCAAATTCTCCAAGTGTAAATTTTGGTTAAAGGAAGTTCAATTTCTTGGTCATGTTGTAAGTGACCAAGGTATTAAAGTCGATTCAACGAAAATCGAAGCCATTAGTAAATGGGAGACTCTTACTACTTCTACTCACATTCGTCAATTCTTGGGTCTCACCGGATACTACCGTAGATTCATCAAAGATTTCTCTTTGGTTGCTCGTCCTCTAACCGCTTTAACTCACAAGGGAAAGAAATTCAATTGGGCGACCGAACAAGAATCCGCATTTCAAATCTTGAAAACAAAGCTAACCACCGCTCCTATCTTGTCACTTCCCGAAGGCAATGATGATTTTGTTGTGTATTGCGACGCCTCGAAACATGGTTTTGGGTGTGTGTTGATGCAACGAACGAAAGTCATTTCTTATGCTTCTCGACAACTCAAAATTCATGAACGAAACTACACGACACATGATCTTGAACTCGGAGCTGTTGTCTTTGCACTTAAAATGTGGAGACACTATCTTTATGGAACCAAGAGTACTATCTTTACCGATCACAAAAGTCTCCAACACATCTTCGACCAAAAGCAACTAAACATGAGACAACGAAGGTGGATTGAAACCTTAAACGATTACGATTGCGAGCTTCGTAACCATCCCGGGAAGGCAAATGTAGTAGCCGATGCCTTAAGTCAAAAAGAAAGAGCGGTGCCTCTTCGTGTCCGAGCCTTAAACATCACCATCAACACCAACCTTAATAGCCAAATTCGGGTTGCACAAGATGAGGCTCTCAAGGATGAAAACGTTTCACACGAGCTCTTGAACATTCTCGTCTCTCGATTCGAAATTAGGGAGATCGGACTCCGATATTACGCCGGAAGGATTTGGGTGCCTAGCTATGGGGACCTACGAAGCCTTATTTTAGATGAAGCCCATAAGTCACGATACTCGATTCACCCCGGTGCCAATAAGATGTACCACAACCTTAAAGAACAATATTGGTGGCCGAACATCAAAAGGGACATAGCTACTTATGTTGCCAAGTGTTTGACATGTTCCAAAGTTAAAGCCGAACACCAAAGACCGTCCGAGTTACTTCAACAACCCGAAATCCCGCAATGGAAATGGGAAAGAATAATGATGGACTTCATCACCAAGTTACCAAAAACGACGGGCGGTTATGATACCATTTGGGTTATTGTTGACCGTCTCACCAAATCCGCACACTTTCTCGCTATGAAAGAAACCGACAAAATGGAGAACTTGCACAACTTTATATAAAGGAGATCGTAGCTCAACACGGTATACCCTTATCGATTATCTCCAACCGAGATGGCCGTTTTGTTTCTAGATTTTGGCGTACCTTGCAAGAAGCGTTGGGAACGCGTTAAGACATGAGCACCGCATATCATCCCCAAACCGATGGACAAAGCGAACGCACAATTCAAACCTTGGAGGACATGTTACGAGCTTGCGTGGTTGATTTTGGAAAAGCTTGGGACAAGCACTTACCTCTCGCCGAGTTCTCTTACAACAATAGTTATCACGCGAGTATTAAAGCCGCACCTTTTGAAGCGTTATATGGCCGAAAATGCCATTCTCCTCTTTGTTGGGCCGAAGTAGGTGACGTACAAATCACCGGACCCGAACTCATTCACGAAACCACCGAGAAGATCGTTCAAATCCGAGATAGGATTCGGACGGCCCGGAGTCGTCAAAAGTGCTATACCGACAAAAGACGCAACGACCTTGAATTTCAAGTCGGTGACCGCGTCATGTTAAAAGTCGCACCTTGGAAGGGTGTAATCCGTTTTGGGAAACACAGGAAGCTAAATCCGCAGTATATTGGTCCTTTCGAAATCTTGGAGCGTATTGGAACCGTTGCTTATCGTTTAGATCTTCCGCCTCAATTGAGCTCCGTTCATCCTACCTTCCATGTATCTAACTTGAAAAAGTGTCTTGCCGAGCCCGATATCGTCATCCCTCTCGAGGAACTTACTATTGATGACAAACTTCATTTTATCAAGGAACCGGTTGAAATTGTGGACACCTCCGTCAAGACATTGAAACAAAGCCGAATCCCGATTGTCAAGGTTCGTTGGAATGCTAAAAGAGGACCCGAGTTTACTTGGGAAAGGTAAGATCAAATGCAAAAGAAATACCCTCACTTGTTCCCGGCTCCGGAAACGCAAGATCCCGAGGAAGAAACAACGACTACTACGCCTACTTAAATTTCGGGTCGAAATTTCTTTTAAGGAGTAGGTAATGTAACATCCCACCTTTTTCCGTTTACTTTTCTGTTTAACTATTTAAATTCCGTTATATGATTATGACATCCCTCGTTAATACGCGTTTTAAAAATATCTCGTTTAGGTAATTCAAGCACCCGCAACCGAACTCGAGGGACTAGTTTCGCCAAAGTGCCAAAGAGGTGACTAGCATTTGACTAGTCAACCCACCTCCTCTTTCTTTTCCATTTCATTTTCCTTTTCTTTCTATACTTTCCATTTTTCTCTCAAATCTTCAAACAAAGAATCATCATCTAAATCCAAGCTAGCGGGTGTCTTGCAAAACAAATTACATATTTGGAATCCTTGCAACTTCCTCTTCGATTCCATACCGACTTCATTACATTTGGGTAACTTTCTAAAATCACTAGATTTGGTGTTCTTGATGTTTTTAACTTATAAAGTTGTTAATTAGTGTATATGGCTCAAGTCTAACATGAATATATGATTTATATGTTCGATTTTGTTATTTGAAGTAACTAGCATGAACATAAACTTTGGTGTGTTTGATTTGGAGATTTGGTTGATTGAATGATGTTAAATGCCATAAGTGCATGTATTAAATGTGTTCCTAACATCACTAGCTTCAATTTCATGTGTAGGTTGCTTGAGAAAACTCCATAAACTTGATTAGTGATTTTGGTGAATTTGGGTTAGGGTTTGATAAGCTTGAAATGAATATTTGATGCATTGAATGCCATGAATTATTGTTAGTAAGTAGTTAGTTGTATTGTATGCTCGATTACCTACAAAACGGCATGTTGTATGTATGCATTAAATGCCCGAATCATAAATGTGCACTTATCAAATTTGAGTATTAAATGTGTGCATTAATTGATCATTTACTTTGGAAAGCCAATTGTTAAAAATAACGTTTTTGGTTGGTGAAATGTATTTAGTTGTGTTCTTTGTCAAATTACCTTTCTAACGATATAAGATACGAGTTCTAAGTATTAGCGATTTGCGAGTTATGCTTGAAAGTGTTTTGAATTGTGACTTGGACATTTGAGACTGACCAGGTACCAGCTCCCGTGTATTGTCGCGGCGCGGCCTAAGCCGTGTTCAGGTTCTGACCTACATGTCAATTATATGAAAAATGTTTGGCACCCTATGGACCTCCGATTCACATGAGACTTGTTCTAACATGTTTATATATGAATAAAAACCTCAGAAAAATAGTTCGGGACCCGACCCGAACGTGTTGACTTTTTCGTTGACTTTGACCGACCAAAGTTTGACATTTTGTCAAACTTAACCAAATGATTATGCAACCTTCCTAACTTGTTTCTATACTTGTATCTTGCATGAAACTTGACAATTTGATTCACATGCTACATAATCGAGTCGTAACGAGCCATAGGACTAATTGAACATCTTTGACCTATCGTGTTTACCATTATTGATACGACCTATTTGTTTAGGTTAAGACTAGCACTATCCTTCGCACACGTTGCTTTGTGAAGTACTTTTCATACGTGCACTCAAGGTGAGATCATAGTCTCATCTTTCGAACAACTTTTATGCTTTAAACTATGGGATGAGAAACATATACGTATCATACTTTTACACTTTGAACACAAGTACGAAAACGAACATTCCACGTACGGGTTTGAACGAAAATCCTCAATTCAATTATCATTAGTTACACTTGCAGGGTGTAAAAGTGAACTTATATTATGTGATCACATGGGCTTGACGAGCCTCATTCGTACGGTTCGCTACCGTTAGCGGATGAAATATATTTTCGGGTCTAGTTTATGTTCTAACACTACGCAAAGGGTGCAAAAAAGTTAAGTTTGATAATTGGGTGCCCTCGAAACAAATAACAACTTTGGAATGCAAATGATTTAGATAATCATATTATATTAAATCTTGTGGTTCAAATGCAATGTTTACTAAAACACCTATGATTTCACCAACGTTTTCGTTGACAGTTTTCTATATGTTTTCTCAGGTCCTTGAAAGCTACTTGATACATGCTTCCGCACTCTTTTTGATACTTGCTTGGATGTTGAGTATACATGCATAGTTGGAGCGTCTTTTGATTACTTTAAATTGTGTCGCATAGGTTTCATTCGTACGTTAAACATTGTAATGTAACTAGTCTTTTGAACTACATTTGTAAACTTGAAACATCCTTTTCTTATGAAATGAATGCGACATATTTTGGTCAAACGTCATGATAAAGACTTATGACCACGCAACGGGACCTAAGTAGTCGGCGCCGTCAAACATGATTTGGTCGGGTCACTACAGAAGGTATACAGGATGGGGGAATAATAGGAGGAGGTATTTTTGTTACTCTCATTGGAGAGTACTTAGGTGTAGATTGGGAACACGGGGGTCCAATGATGGTAGTTGAGGAACAAGCCGAGAGCAAAGGCTTGCAGGTTTATCAGGGTGCAAAGGTACTAAAACGGAGGCACAATAAGCCAATACCATATCATGGCACCTATCCACAGGTAGAGAGGGGTTCGGATGAGGAGATGGAGGAAGCAGATGACATTAGGGATGTCATTAGGGATAGTTTTACTGACGTTTTCTAGCGTATAGATGAGGTGGAAATGAGTAATGAGGATAGGCATCGTCAGTATGAGCAGTGGCAAGCCGCGAATGTGTATGAGACTTCCAGACGACGCCAACACGATAGTTGGCAAGTTCATCAGCACCAAATCATGGGCCAGCTATCATATCAGGTACCACATAACTACATCCCGACTCGGCCTGCTTACTATCCACCACATCAGCCAGACATGCGACCACCCTTTGACCTGTACGACCCCAACCAAGCCTACCAGAACACCTATCACCAACCATGGAACCCGAGCGATGATATGAACTGGAACCCCTATCCAAATCAATAGTGTTCCATTGGTGATGTCTTATCTTTTATTATTTTTATCTATTTATGTTAAACATTTAACATTTTGATACTTTTATGTAATATTTAACATTTTTATTATTGTATACTAATATTTCATTTTTGTAATTTGAAAGTGGGATATTAAGTCCCATTTCAAATTACCATGCATGTTTATATTTGTATTGTATATATTTTATCTCATGTACACAACAGGGTAAAACAGCACATTTTCAAAGACTGGCATTAAGTTCAGGAAAAGTAACTAATTTTGACGACAAGATGCAAAATATATGTGAAATAACAACTGCAGGAATGAACAAATGATGTGCACCATTTATCATTCAACACAAACAACAATATGTTTGGAAACTTTGGTAAAATTTAATCATTTTTCTACGCTAATCACCCTCAATAATTTAAATTGGTATTGATTTCTTTCAAATGAGGGCATTGCAAGATCTTAAGTGTGGGAAGGGATTAAATTCTTTCGGTTTTAAAATTTTTTGACTTATACACTTGGTTTAATAGCTACCGTTAAACTTTACTAGTAACGCAGTAGTTGTATTAGAATCTAGTGCTCTCTGATAATAAAGAACAGCCCTAGTTTTATATATACTTACTACCCATTTCTAGTAAAATTTTTCAAAATTTTCAACTAAATGAGCTCAAAATCATGTTTATACATATTTATGAACGATAAAACTAGGTGTTAACACCGAAATTATTGTTACCTCGAAAAGGACATAAATTGAGAAACAATCCAAAACGCTTGAATTCATTTAAAATGGAATAGAAGAGAATAAAAAGGCAAAAAAAGAAAAATAAAAGCCAAGTGTGGGAAAAATTTACCAAGTTATTTAGAACATATATCACATATTTTTGTAAAATAATTGAAGATACTTTTGATTTGGTCAATATTAATCAGTTTTACCCAGTTTATTGTAACATAAATAGAATTTATAAGGAAGTACTGTTTTTAGAGAAAAAGACACGCGCTTCTCGATTTAGGTCATGAAGTTGTTGTCCATACCAGTTGTAGAGACTACGAAAAACCTTGAAAAGTTTTCTCGAAAATCAGCTGGAAATTCGCGGACCTCAGCATCAAACAGGGTTGCCATGTGGTCAGACTTATTCTAACCATGAGAGGATCTCTCTCGTACAATGGGGGGCACCGTGCAAATTAACTTATAAGACTAATAAATCACATCCCCAGAAAGGATAATCTCCTTAATGATCAAAAATCAGCTTTTAAGACTGATATTACTCAATCCTTGAGATTGACCTTAAAGATTGAGAATTCAAACTCATAGAATTCGATGATATCTAAACTCAAGCTTGAACGAGAAAATATTTTGGTCAAATTACAAACCGATTTGTTTTCTGAAAACCCATTTTCAATGCGTTCATTACCATTGAACGTAAAATCCTAAGAATTCACCAGAATTCATTAGGTCACCTGAACTAAATCGGGTGTCAACCGTAAGAACGGTGGTTGCATAGCATGGTCGAAGACAGGACCTTGTGCCAGACCGAAAAACTATAGGGTGATCTTTACTATTGCTCCTACAAAGGATAGTAATTTCATCCGACACGATATAGACCATAATCAAAAGCATGTCATTAGACATTACCTTAACAGTTGCTTGTTCAACGCTTTCCTTTACAACCGGACGGTAGTTTACCGAAAGGTAATATACGGAGCAAGTAAACTGGACGTGTTGCTTTCCTAATACAAGGTTAGCAAGTGGGTGACACAAAACCATAAGTTTTGAGCTAAAATTTTCAAATCTGAAACCCATAAAACCCTCAAAAATATTTTGCAAACACCGGTGAAGGGTTATTCTGGAAAACTAATCTAGAGTAAAAGCTAGATTGAATTTTCAAAAGATCAAATGTTTTCATAAAGATCCAATTTCCTTAAAGGATCTAAATTTTTATAGTCATGTGGGACTTTAAACCACATCGTTACTATCATTGTTCATACCGCCATATTAAAATCACTGATGTACAAAGTGTGAAGAATAAATAAGTGATTCTAGTAAAGTTATACTCAAGTTCTATATTGCTTGAGGACAAGCAACGCTCAAGTGTGGGAATATTTGATAATGCTAAAAACGAACATATATTTTATAGCATTATCCTTCAAGAAAGACAAGCTTTTAGTTGCAATTGTCCTATTTACAAGTGATATTCATTTAAATAATAAAAGGTGAAGACAAAAGGCAGATTCGACGATTTGAAGACGCAAACGACCAAAATGCTAAAGAGTACAAACTACAATCCAAGTGGTTCAAATTATTGATAAGAAACGTCTAAAAATTACAAGAGTACGAGCCACGAAACGCAAAGTATAAGATATTAAATCATACGAAAGGACGTTCGAAAATACAGAACCGAGACATGAACCAACTATCAACGCGCGACACAACGGAGCTAAAATTACAAGTCAACTATGCACATGAATATAATATAATATATAAATAATTCTATAAATTATTTATATATTATATTTATATTAAAAACTGTCGGAAAATAAAAAAACAAAAGTGTGTGAGCTGTCCCAGGGGGCCATGCGATCGCATGGCCTGGAAGCACAAATTCCATGCGATCGCAAGGCAGCTAAATTCAGGCCAGGTCTATAAATTGCAATGAATTCAGCCGAATTTATGTACACTTTTCATTCACTGATCTCTTACTCTCTCAATATATATTTATATTTATATTTGTTATATAATTATAATTTTAATATTAAGTTAATAATAATAAGGTTATAGTGGCGAATGTTTTAAGTTTGTAAGTCGAAATTCTGTCCGTGTAACACTACGCTATTAATACTCATTGTAAGTTATGTTCAACCTTTTTAAATTAATGTCTCGTAGCTAAGTTATTATTATGCTTATTTAAGCTGAAGTAATCATGATGTTGGACTAAATATTAAAGACAGGGTTATTGGGTTTTGGACCATAATTGGGGTTTGGACAAAAGACCGACACTTGTGGAAATTGGACTATGGGCTATTAGTGGGCTTTATATTTGTTTAACTGAATGATAGTTCGTTAATTTAATATAGAGATTTACAATTTGAAGTAATTATAAATAACCACATACACTCGATCAGATACGATGGGCGGGATATTTATAAATACTAATAATCGTTCATTTAACCGGACACGGGGATGGATTAATAGTCAATGGACTCATTAAAACAGGGGTGGATTACGTACAAGGACACTTGGCGTAATTTTTAACAAAGTATTAAAACCTTGGGTTACATGCAGTCGATATCCTGGTGTAATTATTAAACAAAGTATTAAGACCTTGTTACAGTTTAAGTCCCCAATTAGTTGGAATATTTGACTTCGGGTATAAGAGTAATTTGACGAGGACACTCGCATTTTATATTTATGACCGATGGACTGTTATGGACAAAAACCAGATGGACATATCGAATAATCCAGGACAAAAGACAATTAACCCATGGTAATAAATTAAAATCAACACGTCAAACATCATGATTACGGAAGTTTAAATAAGCATAATTCCTTTAATTTATATCTCATCGTACTTTTATTTACCGTCATTTTATTTATCGTACTTTAAATTATTGCACTTTTATTTATCGCACTTTTATTTATCGTCATTTACTTTACGCTTTAAATTAAGTCATTTGTATATTTAATATTTTACATTAGGTTTTAATTGCGACTTAAGACATAAAATTGACAAATCGGTCATTAAACGGTAAAACCCCCTTTTATAACAATAATAATATTACTTATATATATATATTTTTATATAAATATAATTTAAAATAAATATAGCGTTAGACTCAGCTAGCTCCCTGCGGAACGAACCGGACTTGCTAAAAACTACACTACTCTACGATTAGGTACACTGCCTATAAGTGTTGTAGCAAGGTTTAGGTATATCCCATTCTATAAATAAATAAATAACTTGTGTAAAATTGTATAGTATTTAATAGTATTTTGTAGTAAAATTAATAGTATTACGTATACTACCCTGCACACATCACCTCGAAAGGCTTCATTGATACTAAGATTTGTAACCGGACCCAACCCCACCACTTATACACACGCTCCCAAATATCCATCGAATGTTGACAGAAAATCATCAAGTGCTCAATAGTTTCCACATCGTTATCACATAAAGGGCGTCTAATGGAGTCTAGATCAATACCGCATTTATCAAGTTCAGTACGAACCGGAATCCGCCTTTTTAGAACCCTCCATATGAATAGCTCAACTTTCAGCGGCACATGGTTATTTTTACGAGTTTCATCATTTGGTGTTGCATTTCCTCCAACTATTTTTTCATCAATAAGTGAAGAAAGTCTCTTGGTAGTAAAGATCCCGCTTGTTGCTAACTTCCATACTCACGAATCCGTGACCCTATCCGATTTAACATATGAATTCAATAAATTCAATAATTAATTCAAATCAGTTAGCTCCCAACCATAAGAAATCGTTCCAGCTTTCCAATCCGATAATCTCATGGTAAAATTTTCAATCAAGGGGTTCCAATTTATGACAGATTCATGTTCTTACCCATAGGTAGGCCAAGATAAGTGCATGAAAGTTCACCAATTTTACATCCCACACGATTAGCCAAAAATTCTACTTCATCTTTGTTTACACCTAAACCGAGTAGTTGGCTTTTGTTGTAATTAATTTTAAGACCCGATGCATTTTCAAAACATATGAGGAGTTTAATCAAGTTACAAAAATTTTGGTGATTCCGTTCGCCAAGGAAAATAGTGTCGTGAAACGACCCAACCCGTCGATTTTCGGCCCATAAAAATTTTTCCTTTTTAATATACATTAAATAACACTTTAGGTCCCATTACGCAATTCCAAAACATATTTGTTATCATAATAAGTTCAACGAACTTAAAAACATACAATAATAAATTAAACTCCTTAATATAATAATACGTTAGTTAAATCATAAACCGATTTATACTCATGACCCATTTGACTAAATCAATATACGTCACATGACCCGACTAGTTACTTTACACAAAATCGAACATGGTGATTGGGACTACGCTACCCAATCCTAAATTGAGTCCAAAAGCAGGATCTTCAAAAGCAACCTAGCCAAGATCTCTAATCCCCACGCTTACCCAAGCCGCCATCACGCGAACCTATAAAATATCTACAATAAGAGGGTAAGCTAATGCTTAGTGAATGTAAAGGTACTATACACATACATATGCATAAAATGTAGTGACCCGAACTTTTCCATGTTTATATATATTAATTGAAATTGATATTTACATGATTAAATGTTTCCAACATGTTAAGCAATCAAACTTGTTAAGACTTGATTAATTGAAATATGTTTCATATAGACAATTGACCACCCAAGTTGACCGGCGATTCACGAACGTTAAAACTTGTAAAAACGACATGACGATATATATATATGGATATACATATGGTTAACATGAGATTATGATAAGTAAGTATCTCCATAAGTATATTAACAATGAGTTATATACATATAAACAAGACTACTAACTTAAGGATTTCGAAACGAGACATATATGTAACGATTATCGTTGTAACGACATTTAAATGTATATATATCATATTAAGATATATTAATATATCATAATATCATGATAATATAATAATTTAACATCTCATTAGATATAATAAACAATGGGTTAACAACATTAATTGAGATCGTTAACTTAAAGGTTTCAAAACAACACTTACATGTAACGACTAACGATGACTTAACGACTCAGTTAAAATGTATATACATGTAGTGTATTTAGATGTATTAAAATACTTTTGGAAGACTTCAAGACATATATCAAAACACTCATACTCAACGAAAATGGTTACAGTTACTTTTCCATTCTTTTCTTTCATCAAGAATTCTAGTCGTATTCTTACCCGTATTATACACAGCTTCAAAACGTACTTACTATGGGTATATACCAATAGGAACTAGCATGGGATTCCACTCTTGATTATGTCATGTATGACTAATCAATTTTAACTTCTACCATGAGCTAGTCAACTAACTAGAACTCCTTTTAACCCCACTCACCACTCACCAATTACCACTCATCATTCACTCCATTTCACTTCCAATTCTCTTTCTAATTCTCTCTCAACACACACACACTATTATGAACGCATTTTTCCAGTAGTTAATCATCATCTTCATCAAAAATCACTTCAAGAATCAAGCTATAATCATCATAGGAAGAACACTTCAAAAATCCCTTCAAGTTTACTAATTTACTTCCAAGCTTTCTAATCCATTCCAAGTAATCATCTAAGATCAAGAAACCTTTGTTATATACAGTAGGTTATCTTTCTTATTCAAGGTAATATTCATATTCAAACTTTGATTCAATTTCTATAACTATAAACTATCTTAATTCGAGTAAAAATCTTACTTGAACTTGTTTTTGTGTCATGATCCTACTTCAAGAACTTTCAAGCCATCCAAGATCCTTTGAAGCTAGATCATTTCTTGTCACTTCCAGTAGGTTTACCTACTAAACTTTAGGTAGTAATGATGTTCATAACATCATTCGATTCATATATATAAAACTATCTTATTCGAAGGTTTAAACTCGTAATCACTAGAACATAGTTTAGTTAATTCTAAACTTGTTCGCAAACAAAAGTTAATCCTTCTAACTTGAGTTTTAAAATTAACTAAACACATGTTCTATATCTATATGATATGCTAACTTAATGATTTAAAACCTGGAAACACGAAAAACACCGTAAAACTGGATTTACGCCGTCGTAGTAACACCGCGTGCTGTTTTGGGTTAGTTAATTAAAAACTATGATAAACTTTGATTTAAAAGTTATTATTCCGAGAAAATGATTTTTATTATGAACATGAAACTATATCCAAAAATTATGGTTAAACTCAAAGTGGAAGTATGTTTTCTAAAATGGTCATCTAGACGTCGTTCTTTCGACTGAAATGACTACCTTTACAAAAATGACTTGTAACTTATTTTTCCGACTATAAACCTATACATTTTCTGTTTAGATTCATAAAATAGAGTTCAATATGAAACCATAGCAATTTGATTCACTCAAAACGGATTTAAAATGAAGAAGTTATGGGTAAAACAAGATTGGATAATTTTTCTCATTTTAGCTACGTGAAAATTGGTAACAAATCTATTCCAACCATAACTTAATCAAATTGTATTGTATATTATGTAATCTTGAGATACCATAGACACGTATACAATGTTTCGACCTATCATGTCGACACATCTATATATATTTCGGAACAACCATAGATACTCTATATGTGAATGTTGGAGTTAGCTATACAGGGTTGAGGTTGATTCCAAAATATATATAGTTTGAGTTGTGATCAATACTGAGATACGTATACATTGGGTCGTGGATTGATTCAAGATAATATTTATCGATTTATTTCTGTACATCTAACTGTGGACAACTAGTTGTAGGTTACTAACGAGGACAGCTGACTTAATAATCTTAAAACATAAAAATATATTAAAAGTGTTGTAAATATATTTTGAACATACTTTAATATATATGTATATATTGTTATAGGTTCGTGAATCAACAGTGGCCAAGTCTTACTTCTCAACGAAGTAGAAATCTGTGAAAGTGAGTTATAGTCCCACTTTTAAAATCTAATATTTTTGGGATGAGAATACATGCAGGTTTTATAAATGATTTACAAAATAGACACAAGTACGTGAAACTACATTCTATGGTTGAATTATCGAAATCGAATATGCCCCTTTTTATTAAGTCTGGTAATCTAAGAATTAGGGAACATACACCCTAATTGACGCGAATCCTAAAGATAGATCTATTGGGCCTAACAAACCCCATCCAAAGTACAGGATGCTTTAGTACTTCGAAATTTATATCATATCCGAAGGGTGTCCCGGAATGATGGGGATATTCTTATATATGCATCTTGTTAATGTCGGTTACCAGGTGTTCACCATATGAATGTATATATGCATCTTGTGGTCTATTGTTACAATTTGATATATATAGGTTAAACCTATAACTCACCAACATTTTTGTTGACGTTTAAAGCATGTTTATTCTCAGGTGAATACTAAGAGCTTCCGCTGTTGCATACTAAAATAAGGACAAGATTTGGAGTCCATGTTTGTATGATACTGTGTAAAAACTGCATTCAAGAAACTGATTTCGATGTAACATATTTGTATTGTAAACCATTATGTAATGGTCGTGTGTAAACAGGATATTTTATATTATCATTATTTGATAATCTACGTAAAGCTTTTTAAACCTTTATTTATGAAATAAAGGTTATGGTTTGTTTTAAAAATGAATGCAGTCTTTGAAAAACGTCTCATATAGAGGTCAAAACCTCGCAACGAAATCAATTAATATGGAACGTTTTTAATCAATAAGAACGGGACATTTCAGTTGGTATCCGAGCGTTGGTTTAGAGAACCAGAATTTTGCATTAGTGTGTCTTATCGAGTTTGTTAGGATGCATTAGTGAGTCTGGACTTCGACCGTGTTTACTTGAAATATGATTGCTTAACAAATTTTGTTGGAAACTATATATTTTTAACATGTGAATATTATGTGATATATTAATCTCTTAACGTGTTTGATATTATGTGATAGATGTCTACCTCTAGAACAAGTCCCATTGACTCACCTAATAATAATGAAGAGTCAAATGTAAATTGGAATGATTCGTGGACTGATTCACAAGTTCCCGAAGAGGAACCGGAAGAAGAGTCGGAACGAGAAGAAGAATCGGAACCGGAAGAAGAATCGGAACCGGATGAAGAAATAGAACCGGTGGGGGAAATAATAAAACGGTTAAGTAAAAGAAAATACTCAACCAACCGACCAAGGTTAATTATGGTCAATGGTGTTTCCGCCAAGGAAGCAAAATATTGGGAGGATTACCAATTCTCCGATGAATCGGATTCCGACGAGAATTCCGATGATGTTATAGAAATTACCCCAACTGAATTTAAAAAGCCAAAAGAAAATAATAAGGGAAAGGGCATAAAAATAGAGAAATCTAATTCCAACCCCGATGAACTTTATATGTATCGTCAACCCCCGAAGTCCTTAAGTTGTAACAATGACCCGGGAACCTCTAAACCACCAGGTTTTTCTAAACCAATGTGGATAATGACGGCTCGTATTAGGGGAACATCATATATCCCTAGAAACTTGGCAAAACGAACCAAAACCGAAGAAGAAGAAACAAGCGAGTCGGAATAAGATAGTTGTATTCGTGTGGTGTAATATAAGTAATATAGTGTGCTTATGCTTTATGATATATGTAAAAATTGCTTGTATTAATAAGTATTTTTTTATGAATCTAACTCTTGTCTATTTTACAGTATAAAAACACAAAATGGATAGACAACCCAATATTTTAAGAGACCTACCCGGAGACATGATTGATGAAATCTTGTCTAGAGTCGGTCAGAATTCTTCGGCACAACTATTTAAGGCGAGATCAGTTTGTAAGACATTCGAAGAACGTTCCAAGAATGCCTTGGTTTATAAAAGGCTTTCGTTCGAAAGATGGGTTATATCACATTGGGAAATCCATAAGTTACGATGTGTTTACTTTGACGCATATATTGCGGGGAACCCAAATGCTATTTTACGCAATGGGTTAAGAAATTATTTTGACTCAATATATCCGAATATTGGACTTCGTGATTTAGAAAAAGCGGCTAACATGCAACATAAAGAAGCATGTTATGCTTACGGATTAGTAATGTTCGCTTCTCACCAAAGTGAGAACAAGAACATCAGGCTACAACTATTAAACAAAACATTCCCACAAGTGACGGAGTCGGTAATTGGGGTAAGAAATGAGGTTTTTAGATTGTTACGGGACTGTTGGACATTACGTAACCCTCATCCCTTTGACGACGTTACAACACGCTGTCTTATCAACGGCCATAACGGTTATGTTCCACAAGACCAAGAATGGGAAGTAGTCCTAGTAAAACCAGAATGCATGACTTGTTTCTGGACGTATGAATTACGTGTCTTTATTGCCTTTGCTGAACGACTTGTGTACTAGCCAGAATTATCTTCACAACTATCTTGTATCAAAGTTATTGTGTGCTATATTTCATGCTTTATGTAAAATAAGCGGTATTGTAAGTTTGTAAAATATTGTATAAAAGTTTGAACGCGAAATATTATTATAATCAGTTTTTCATATAGAATTGTAGTAGTTGAATTGTATATTAGCTACTAAGTATGAACTTAACGGGTAGGTACTACCCGAATTTAAACTTATAAAACGCTAATATGAAGAAAAAGCTTTTATAAATGAGTTCATATTATGCTACGAAATACTATTAACTACTCTTAATATTCTGTATGATTAACTTGTTCAATTTGACTATATTGAAGGAAATGGCACCGACTACTCGACACACCGTGAATATGAATGAAGAGGAATTCCGTACTTTTCTAGCTTCAAACATAGCCGCAGTACAGGCTGCGCTACATACCAACAATAACCTTGGATCTAGCAGTACAGGAAATCGTGTAGGATGCACCTACAAAGAATTCACTGCCTGCAAACCTTTGGAATTTGATGGAACCGAAGGACCGATCGGATTGAAACGGTGGACCGAGAAGGTCGAATCGGTGTTTGCCATAAGTAAGTGTACTGAAGAGGACAAAGTAAAGTACGCTACGCATACCTTCACAGGTTCTGCGTTAACATGGTGGAATACCTATCTAGAGCAAGTGGGACAAGACGATGCGTACGCACTACCATGGTCAGCATTCAAGCACTTGATGAACGAGAAGTACCGTCCCAGAATCGAGGTCAATAAGCTCAAGACAGAACTTAGAGGTTACGAACCCAAGGATTTGATATTACCACGTACGAAAGACGATTCACAGAATTGTGCCTATTGTGTCCGGGAGCATTCGAAGATGAGGAAGAGAAGATCGACGCGTTTGTGAAAGGATTACCGGAAAGAATCCAAGAAGATATAAGTTCACACGAGCCCGCCTCCATACAACAGGCATGTAGAATGGCTCACAAACTAGTGAACCAGATTGAAGAAAGAATTAAAGAACAGACTGCTGAAGAGACCAATGTGAAGCAAGTCAAAAGAAAGTGGGAGGAAAACGGTGATAAGAATCACCAATACAACAACAACAGCAATTACAACAATAATCGCAACAATTATCCCAACAATCGCAACATCAATCGCAACTACAACAAACGGCCCAACAACAACAACAACAACAACAGTAACTACAACAATCATCCCAACAACAATAATAACCGCAACAACAACAACAATCAGAAGCAGCTATGCCAAAGGTGTGAAAAGTATCACTCGGGGTTCTGCACCAAATTTTGCAACAAGTGTAAAAGAAATGGTCATAGCGCGGCGAAGTGTGAGGTCTACGGACCAGGGGTTAATAGAACGAAAGGAACAAATGGTGTCGGAACGAGTAATGGCGGAGCAAGTAGTGTCGGAGCCAGTTATGCCAATGTAGTTTGTTATAAATGTGGAAAACCGGGCCACATTATTAAAATTGCCCGAACCAGGAGAACACGAATGGACAAGGCCGCGGAAGAGTTTTCAATATTAATGCGGCAGAGGCACAGGAAGACCCGGAGCTTGTTACGGGTACGTTTCTTATTGACAATAAATCTACTTACATTTTATTTGATTCGGGTGCGGATAGAAGCTATATGAGTAGAGATTTTTGTGCTAAATTAAGTTGTCCATTGACGCCTTTGAATAGTAAATTTTTACTCGAATTAGCAAATGGTAAATTAATTTCAGCAGATAATATATGTCGGAATCGAGAAATTAAACTGGTTAGCGAAACATTTAAGATTGATTTGATACCAGTAGAGTTAGGGAGTTTTGATGTGATAATCGGTATGGACTGGTTGAAAGAAGTGAAAGCAGAGATCGTTTGTTACAAAAATGCAATTCGCATTATACGAGAAAAAGGAAAACCCTTAATTGTGTACGGAGAAAAGGGTAACACGAAGCTACATCTTATTAGTAATTCGAAGGCACAAAAACTAATAAGAAAAGGTTGCTATGCTGTTCTAGCACACGTCGAGAAAGTACAAACTGAAGAAAAGAGCATCAATGATGTTTCCGTCGCAAAAGAATTTCCCGATGTATTTCCGAAAGAATTACCGGGATTACCCCCACATCGATCCGTTGAATTTCAAATAGATCTTGTACCAGGAGCTGCACCAATAGCTCGTGCTCCTTACAGACTCGCACCCAGCGAGATGAAAGAACTGCAAAGCCAATTACAAGAACTTTTAGAGCGTGGTTTCATTCGACCAAGCACATCACCGTGGGGATCTCCTGTTTTGTTTGTCAAGAAGAAAGATGGTACATTCAGGTTGTGTATCGACTACCGAGAGTTGAACAAACTTACCATCAAGAACCGCTACCCACTACCTAGAATCGATGACTTATTTGATCAACTACAAGGCTCGTCTGTTTATTCAAAGATTGACTTACGTTCCGGGTATCATCAAATGCGGGTGAAAGAAGATGATATTCCAAAGACTGCTTTCAGAACACGTTACTGTCATTACGAGTTTATGGTCATGCCATTTGGTTTAAATAATGCACCAGCTGTGTTCATGGACCTTATGAACCGAGTGTGTGGACCATACTTTGACAAGTTTGTCATTGTTTTCATTGATGACATACTTATTTACTCAAAGAATGACCAAGAACACGGTGAACATTTGAGAAAGGTGTTAGAAGTATTGAGGAAGGAAGAATTGTACGCTAAGTTTTCAAAGTGTGCATTTTGGTTGGAAGAAGTTCAATTCCTCGGTCACATAGTGAACAAAGAAGGTATTAAGGTGGATCCGGCAAAGATAGAAACTGTTGAAAAGTGGGAAACCCCGAAAACTCCGAAACACATACGCCAGTTTTTAGGACTAGCTGGTTACTACAGAAGGTTCATCCAAGACTTTTCCAGAATAGCAAAACCCTTGACTGCATTAACGCATAAAGGGAAGAAATTTGAATGGAATGATGAACAAGAGAAAGCGTTTCAATTATTGAAGAAAAAGCTAACTACGGCACCTATATTGTCATTGCCTGAAGGGAATGATGATTTTGTGATTTATTGTGATGCATCAAAGCAAGGTCTCGGTTGTGTATTAATGCAACGAACGAAGGTGATTGCTTATGCGTCTAGACAATTGAAGATTCACGAACAAAATTATACGACGCATGATTTGGAATTAGGCGCGGTTGTTTTTGCATTAAAGACTTGGAGGCACTACTTATATGGGGTCAAAAGTATTATATATACCGACCACAAAAGTCTTCAACACATATTTAATCAGAAACAACTGAATATGAGGCAGCGTAGGTGGATTGAATTATTGAATGATTACGACTTTGAGATTTGTTACCACCCGGGGAAGGCAAATGTGGTAGCCGATGCCTTGAGCAGGAAGGACAGAGAACCCATTCGAGTAAAATCTATGAATATAATGATTCATAATAAAATCACTACTCAAATAAAGGAGGCACAACAAGGAGTTTTAAAAGAGGGAAATTTAAAGGATGAAATACCCAAAGGATCAGAGCAGCATCTTAATATTTAGGAAGACGGAACCCGGTATAGGGCTGAAAGGATTTGGGTACCAAAATTTGGAGATATGAGAGAAATGGTACTTAGAGAAGCTCATAAAACCAGATACTCAATACATCCTGGAACGGGGAAGATGTACAAGGATCTCAAGAAACATTTTTGGTGGCCGAGTATGAAAGCCGATGTTGCTAAATACGTAGGAGAATGTTTGACGTGTTCTAAGGTCAAAGCTGAGCATCAGAAACCATCAGGTCTACTTCAACAACCCGAAATCTCAGAATGGAAATGGGAAAACATTACCATGGATTTCATCACTAAATTGCCAAGGACTGCAAGTGGTTTTGATACTATTTGGGTAATAGTTGATCGTCTCACCAAATCAGCACACTTCCTGCCAATAAGAGAAGATGACAAGATGGAGAAGTTAGCACGACTGTATTTGAAGGAAGTCGTCTCCAGACATGGAATACCAATCTCTATTATCTCTGATAGGGATGGCAGATTTATTTCAAGATTCTGGCAGACATTACAGCAAGAATTAGGAACTCGTCTAGACATGAGTACTGCCTATCATCCACAAACTGATGGGCAGAGCGAAAGGACGATACAAACGCTTGAAGACATGCTACGAGCATGTGTTATTGATTTCAGAAACAGTTGGGATCGACATCTACCGTTAGCAGAATTTTCCTACAACAACAACTACCATTCAAGCATTGAGATTGCGCCGTTTGAAGCACTTTATGGTAGAAAGTGCAGGTCTCCGATTTGTTGGAGTGAAGTGGGGGATAGACAGATTACGGGTCCGGAGATTATACAAGAAATTACTGAGAAGATCATCCAAATTCAACAACGGTTGAAAACCGCCCAAAGTCGACAAAAGAGCTACGCTGACATTAAAAGAAAAGATATAGAATTTGAAATTGGAGAGATGGTCATGCTTAAAGTTGCACCTTGGAAAGGCTTGGTTCGATTTGGTAAACGAGGGAAATTAAATCCAAGGTATATTGGACCATTCAAGATTATTGATCGTGTCGGACCAGTAGCTTACCGACTTGAGTTACCTCAACAACTCGTGGCTGTACATAACACTTTCCACGTCTCGAATTTGAAGAAATGTTTTGCTAAAGAAGATCTCACTATTCCGTTAGATGAAATCCAAATCAACAAAAAACTTCAATTCATCGAAGAACCCGTCGAAATAATGGATCGTGAGGTTAAAAGACTTAAGCAAAACAAGATACCAATTGTTAAGGTTCGATGGAATGCTTGTAGAGGACCCGAGTTTACCTAGGAGCGTGAAGATTAGATGAAGAAGAAATACCCGCATCTATTTCCAGAAGATTCGTCAACACCTTCAACAGCTTAAAATTTCGGGACGAAATTTATTTAACGGGTAGGTACTGTAGTGACCCGAACTTTTCCATGTTTATATATATTAATTGAGATTGATATTTACATGATTAAGTGTTTCCAACATGTTAAGAAATCAAACTTATTAAGACTTGATTAATTGAAATATGTTTCATATAGACAATTGACCACCCAAGTTGACCGGCGATTCACGAACGTTAAAACTTGTAAAAACGACATGACGATATATATATGGATATATATATGGTTAACATGAGATTATGATAAGTAAGTATCTCCATAAGTATATTAACAATGAGTTATATACATATAAACAAGACTACTAACTTAAGGATTTCGAAACGAGACATATATGTAACGATTATCGTTGTAACGACATTTAAATGTATATATATCATATTAAGTTATATTAATATATCATAATATCATGATAATATAATAATTTAACATCTCATTAGATATAATAAACAATGGGTTAACAACATTAATTGAGATCGTTAACTTAAAGGTTTCAAAACAACACTTACATGTAACGACTAACGATGACTTAACGACTCAGTTAAAATGTATATACATGTAGTGTATTTAGATGTATTAAAATACTTTTGGAAGACTTCAATACATATATCAAAACACTCATACTTAACGAAAATGGTTACAGTTACTTTCCCATTCTTTTCTTTCATCAAGAATTCTAGTCGTATTCTTACCCGTATTATACACAGCTTCAAAACGTACTTACTATGGGTATATACCAATAGGAACTAGCATGGGATTCCACTCTTGATTATGTCATGTATGACTAATCAATTTTAACTTCTACCATGAGCTAGTAAACTAACTAGAACTCCTTTTAACCCCACTCACCACTCACCAATTACCACTCATCATTCACTCCATTTCACTTCCAATTCTCTTTCTAATTCTCTCTCAACACACACACACTATTATGAACGCATTTTTCCAGTAGTTAATCATCATCTTCATCAAAAATCACTTCAAGAATCAAGCTATAATCATCATAGGAAGAACACTTCAAGAACACTTCAAAAATCCCTTCAAGTTTACTAATTTACTTCCAAGCTTTCTAATCCATTCCAAGTAATCATCTAAGATCAAGAAACCTTTGTTATATACAGTAGGTTATCTTTCTTATTCAAGGAAATATTCATATTCAAACTTTGATTCAATTTCTATAACTATAAACTATCTTAATTCGAGTAAAAATCTTACTTGAACTTGTTTTTGTGTCATGATCCTACTTCAAGAACTTTCAAGCCATCCAAGATCCTTTGAAGCTAGATCATTTCTTGTCACTTCCAGTAGGTTTACCTACTAAACTTGAGGTAGTAATGATGTTCATAACATCATTCGATTCATATATATAAAACTATCTTATTCGAAGGTTTAAACTCGTAATTACTAGAACATAGTTTAGTTAATTCTAAACTTGTTCGCAAACAAAAGTTAATCCTTCTAACTTGACTTTTAAAATTAACTAAACACATGTTCTATATCTATATGATATGCTAACTTAATGATTTAAAACCTGGAAATACGAAAAACACCGTAAAACCGGATTTACGCCGTCGTAGTAACACCGCGGGCTGTTTTGGGTTAGTTAATTAAAAACTATGATAAACTTTGATTTAAAAGTTGTTATTCTGAGAAAATTATTTTTATTATGAACATGAAACTATATCCAAAAATTATGGTTAAACTCAAAGTGGAAGTATGTTTTCTAAAATGGTCATCTAGACGTCGTTCTTTCGACTGAAATGACTACCTTTACAAAAACGACTTGTAACTTATTTTTCTGACTATAAACCTTTACTTTTTCTGTTTAGATTCATAAAATAGAGTTCAATATGAAACCATAGCAATTTGATTCACTCAAAACGGATTTAAAATGAAGAAGTTATGGGTAAAACAAGATTGGATAATTTTTCTCATTTTAGCTACGTGAAAATTGGTAACAAATCTATTCCAACCATAACTTAATCAACTTGTATTGTATATTATGTAATCTTGAGATACCATAGACACTTATATAATGTTTCGACCTATCATGTCGACACATCTATATATATTTTGGAACAACCATAGACACTCTATATGTGAATGTTGGAGTTAGCTATACAGGGTTGAGGTTGATTCCAAAATATATATAGTTTGAGTTGTGATCAATACTGAGATACGTATACACTGGGTCATGGATTGATTCAAGATAATATTTATCGATTTATTTCTGTACATCTAACTGTGGACAACTAGTTGTAGGTTACTAACGAGGACAGCTGACTTAATAAACTTAAAACATCAAAATATATTAAAAGTGTTGTAAATATATTTTGAACATACTTTAATATATATGTATATATTGTTATAGGTTCGTGAATCAACAGTGGCCAAGTCTTACTTCTCGACGAAGTAGAAATCTGTGAATGTGAGTTATAGTCCCACTTTTAAAATCTAATATTTTTGGGATGAGAATACATGCAGGTTTTATAAATGATTTACAAAATAGACACAAGTACGTGAAACTACATTCTATGGTTGAATTATCGAAATCGAATATGCCCCTTTTTATTAAGTCTGGTAATCTAAGAATTAGGGAACAGACACCCTAATTGACGCGAATCCTAAAGATAGATCTATTGGGCCTAACAAACCCCATCCAAAGTACCGGATGCTTTAGTACTTTGAAATTTATATCATATCCGAAGGGTGTCCCGGAATGATGGGGATATTCTTATATATGCATCTTGTTAATGTCGGTTACCAGGTATTCACCATATGAATGATTTTTATCTCTATGTATGGGATGTATATTGAAATATGAAATCTTGTGGTCTATTGTTACTATTTGATATATATAGGTTAAACCTATAACTCACCAACATTTTTGTTGACGTTTAAAGCATGTTTATTCTCAGGTGAATACTAAGAGCTTCCGCTGTTGCATACTAAAATAAGGACAAGATTTGGAGTCCATGTTTGTATGATACTGTGTAAAAACTGCATTCAAGAAACTGATTTCGATGTAACATATTTGTATTGTAAACCATTATGTAATGGTCGTGTGTAAACAGGATATTTTATATTATCATTATTTGATAATCTACGTAAAGCTTTTTAAACCTTTATTTATGAAATAAAGGTTATGGTTTGTTTTAAAAATGAATGCAGTCTTTGAAAAACGTCTCATATAGAGGTCAAAACCTCGCAACGAAATCAATTAATATGGAACGTTTTTAATCAATAAGAACGGGACATTTCATAAAATGACTACGCATCACCAAGAACAAAAGTAAACACATACCACCTCCGCATAGTAAGCAAGCTAAAAATGAGCTCATACACAAAGTAGCTACACGCAACGTAAACACCAAGCTAACGCCACAAGATTAGCTACAACACAACAATGAGTATATACGCACACACAATAAATATAATCAACAACATCAATAAGGTTAACCCCTTAACCTAAACCACATGAAGGTTGGCCGAACTTCACGCACCTTAATGAATCCGAACTTCACGCGACTCACTACCTTCAAACAACTTGACTATTAAGGATGGCCGAACTTCACGCGCCTTTATAAATCCTAACATCACGCGACTCATACCTTAGTCAAACATCACAATAGGGTTAGCCGAACTTCACACTCCCTAGTGAATCCGAACATCACGCGATTCACTACCCGAATCATCTCCACGACAAATGCTAGCAAAACCCAACGCCAAAGGGGTTTATCCAATATGCTAGCCAATCACAACATCAAGGGTAGTAACCCAAAATGCATAAGCGTATCACATGGACTCGAAGCACAAGAGGGGTCCATTCTCCCACACAAACATAGAGTAAACCCAAGCAAGGGTCACTCTACACACACGCACCCATTTTGCACATACATATGAGTATAGTAAATTTACACTCACCTTAAACGCCTCGATGAAGTGCAATCCAATCCCGCAACTCGCCAATGGAACGTACCTATTCTATTTATCGCATAATCATCAATACAAACTCATTTAGACTCTCGACCCGCCCAAATGGACAACAAGTGCAAATTACACCCTTTTGCACTTTTAACGCTACTCGAAGGTCCGAAACCAACAAGACCAATTCCCACGTACCCGAAATACCTAACTGTACCAACTTTAGCACTCGAACGCATTTTAACTCGAGTTTCGCTCGAAAACCCCTTTTGACCCTTAAAATCATAATCTCACCATTTATAAGTTTTGACTTCAAAATGCCATTAACCCGAGTTTATACATCAACTTAAGTCATTTTAAGTTTATAAACCTTACACAAACGACAATCGAACCGAAATCACCAAAAATCCCAAATTTTGACTATATTCAAGATTAGTCAACTAAATGACCACAAATGGTTTCCATTACTTCAATAATCACTGAATACTAGTGATTACACTCATTTGCAAGTCTCACATGTATAAACTTTTCACCAAATCCAAAACCCGCCTACAACACCAATAAACCCATTTTCTAGTTCATATCTTCCATTAATGAACTAATGGAGTTTTACTCATGAACAACCATTCAAACCCTAGATATGAACAATGAAGCACAAGAATGAATTTCAGAGTTAGAACTTACCACTTGTATCACCGCGTAGCTAAGAACGAGGAGAACGACGTTTCCTCTTGCTCCAAATATCGAATCTAACTTCTTCACTTCCAAATCTCACGTTGAACGTATTGGGGTTTGAAGAGAATGAAAGAAAATAGACAAGAAAAAGAAAATGAAATGAATAAATGATGTGGATGGACCAGATCTCATAGATATGATCTGTCCAATACATGAAAAGACGAAAATGCCCTCGAAAACCCTTATTTAAAAATGCTGATCAACACTTTCTGCCGTTATAGGCCGCGATGCGGCTACTGGGCCCGCGACACGGCTTAAAGCTGAAAAACCAAGTCGAGCTTTTTAAAAGAACCAGCCATCAGCTCATGTTATAGGCCGCGATGTGGCTCGTGTCTGGAACAGATTTTTGGGATGTTACAACTCTCCCCCACTTAAACTGTATCGCGTCCTTGCGATCTAAACCTCCTCGCGAACAAGCAAGCACGCCTTCCTCAAGTTTTTGAGTCCTCGCACAACTCAACACCCCCTTGATGCCACCCTTTGCATCTTATCGGTCACACTTTCTCGCCACGAAATGTTTCAATCACACAACTATCCTCCATGATTCTTTGGCACACCCTAATTAACTTAGAGTATCCTTGCCATCCTTCAACTAATTTTAGTCATCCACATCACGCACACGGTGATGTGATTTCTCGAAAGCTCTTCAGTAACTCCAACAGACACGCAACCCTACACGACTCACAACTAGCCCACCATCACTCTGTGAACATCATTTCGATCATCCATCAAGGATGATCTTGTCGCTTCTCACGCATACAAGTCCTCAATACTCTAGAGAACTTACTTTCGAATGCGCACTACACTAACGCATCTCTACACGGAACGGTCAAAATCAACACTCTACGTCCCGAGTTCGCTCACCAAACGGAACGACTTCCGACAACCACTCGAATGCGCCTAACAAACCAAGGCAATGTCGTACTCTCCAGGTACACACTCCCCCACTTAGGGTTTTAACCCCATACTTTCACCTCCAAGATGATAACATCTTGTGGAATTTCGACATTCCACAACACACATGACCGGTCTCGACGTTGGTCACACTCTACAATTCTGCGCGGACTTACTACAAGGTACTCGAACCTCGACCTTTCAAATCGGTCAAACGTTAACGCCGCTAAACACCACCATAAACTGCCATTGTATCTTCGGGTTTCTCACCGGTACCCAAGTACAAAGTAATCACACCATCGGAGTTAAACATTACACTAGCAGGTATAAGGAGGTACCTGATGCAGCGTTATGTAATTCTCCCACTACTACCTCCGAGACTCAACACTTGACCCTCACGGGGTCTACTCCCAGTGTCACACATCACCTGACTACTCAAAGTCACACAAGTCTAACAAACCTTACGGCTCAACGCTCACAACGCTCTAGCGACACCCGCTAGTCACAATCCACCTAGGCCGCACAACTAGCCTATTTACTCTTTAGCTCACACTAAGAAGATGCTTAGGAACACCAAGACTTACACCCTTCCAACTTCATCATAACCATTAACATGGTTTCTTTCCACCTCCCAATCTAGTCAACAACCATGACCCTACTCGCACACGCACATGGTCGACGAAAGCGCCTACCGAACGGCACTACCCCGCATACATACGGGAAAAGTGGTCGACAAAGAGTGTACATGAAATGTCCCATTCATATTGATTATAAACGTTCCATATTAATTGATTTCGTCGCGAGGTTTTGACCTCTATATGAGACGTTTTTCAAAGACTGCATTCATTTTTAAAACAACCATAACCTTTATTTTATCTATAAAGGTTTAAAAAGCATTACGTAGATTATCAAATAATGATAATCTAAAGTATACCGTTTATACACGACCATTACATAATGGTTTACAATAAGAATATATTACATCAAAAATAAGTTTCTTGAATGCAGTTTTTACATAATATCATACAAGCATTAACTCCAAATCTTGTCCTTATTTTAGTATGCAACAGCGGAAGCTCTTAATAATCACCTGAGAATAAACATGCTTAAAACGTCAACAAAAAATGTTGGTGAGTTATAGGTTTAACCTATATATTATCAAATCATAATAATAGACCACAAGATTTCATATTTCAATACACATCCCATACATAGAGATAAAAATCATTCATATGGTTTGAAAACCTGGTAACCGAAATTAACAAGATGCATATTCCCTATCATTCCGGGACATCCATTGGACATGATAAAACAACATCGAAGTACTAAAGCATCCGCTAAAATGGATGAGGTTTGTTAGGCCCAATAGATCTATCTTTAAGATTCGCGTCAATTAGTAGATTGGTTTACTAATTCTTAGGTTACCAAGTAAAAGGGGCATATTCGGCTTCGATCGTTCAACCATAGAAAGTAGTTTCATGTATTTGTGTCTATTTTGTAAAACATTTATAAAGCTGCATGTATTCTCATCCCAAAAATATTAGATTTTAAAAGTGGGACTATAACTCACTTTCACAGATTTTTACTTCGTCGGGAAGTAAGACTTGGCCACTGGTCGATTCATGAACCTATAACAAATATGTACATATATATCAAAGTATGCTCAAAATATATTTACAACTTTTTTAATACATTTTAATGTTTTAAGTTTATTAAGTCAGCTGTCCTAGTTAGTAACCTACAACTAGTTGTCCATAGTTAGATGTACAGTATATATTATCTTGAATCAAACCACGACCCAGTGTATACACGTCTCAGGCTAGATCACAACTCAAAGTATATATATTTTTGGAATCAACCTCAACCCTATATAGCTAACTCAAACATTACTGCATATAGAGTGTCTATGGTTGTTCCAAATAATATATATACATGGGTCGATATGATATGTCAAAACATTTGCATACGTGTCTATGGTATCCTAAGATTACATAATATATTAGAATACATGTATAATACAATATAAGTTAGCTAGGATATGATTTGTATAGAATTGTTACAATATTTCACGTAGCTACAACCATCAAAAAATATCCAATCTTGTTTTACCCATAACTTCTTCGTTTTAAATTCGTTTTGAGTGAATCAAATTGCTATGGTTTCATATTGAACTCTATTTTATGTATCTAAACAGAAAAATTATAGGTTTGTAGTCAAAAATATAAGTTACAAGTTATTTTTTTAAGAGGTAGTCATTTCACTCGAAAGAACGACGTCTTGATGACCATTTTGAAAAACATACTTCCACTTTGAGCTTAACCATCATTTTTGAATTTAGTTTCATGTTCATAAGAAAAATCATTTTCCCTGAAGAATAACTTTTAAATCAAAGTTTATCATAGTTTTTAATTATCAAACTCAAAACAGCCCACGGTGTTACTACGACGGCGTATGTCCGGTTTTACGGTGTTTTTCGTGTTTCCAGGTTTTAAATCATTAAATTAGCATATCATATAGATATAGAACATGTGTTTAGTTGATTTTAAAAGTCAAGTTAGAATAATTAACTTTTGTTTGCGAACAAGTTTAGAATTAACTAAACTATGTTAGTTTTATATATATGAATCGAATAATGTTATGAACATCATTACTACCTCAGGTTTTGTGGATAAACCTACTGGAAATGAGAAAAATAGATCTAGCTTCAAAGGATCCTTGGATGGCTTGAAAGTTCTTGAAGCAGAATCATGACACGAAAACAAGTTCAAGTAAGATTTCCACTTGAAATAAGATTGTTATAGTTATAGAAATTGAATCAAAGTTTGAATATGAGTATTACCTTGTATTAGAAAGATATCTTACTGTAAATAAAAAATATTTCTTGAGTTTGAATGATCACTTTACAAGATTGGAAGTAAGCTAGCAAACTTGGAAGTATTCTTGATTTTATGAAACTAGAACTTATAGAATTTATGAAGAACACTTAGAATTTGAAGATAGAACTTGAGAGAGATTAATTAGATGAATAAAACTGAAGAATGAAAGTGTTTGTAGGTGTTTTTGGTCATTGGTATATGGATTAGATATAAAGGATGTGTAATTTTGTTTACATGTAAATAAGTCATGAATGATTACTAATATTTTTGTAATTTTATGAGATATTTCATGCTAGTTGCCAAATGATGGTTCCTACATGTGTTAGGTGAATCACATGGGCTACTAAGAGCTGATCATTGGAGTGTATATACCAATAGTACATACATCTAAAAGCTGTGTATTGTACGAGTACGAATACGGGTGCATACGAGTAGAATTGTTGATGAAACTGAACGAGGATGTAATTGTAAGCATTTTTGTTAAGTAGAAGTATTTTGATAAGTGTCTTGAAGTCTTTCAAAAGTGTATGAATACATATTAAAACACTACATGTATATACATTTTAACTGAGTCGTTAAGTCATCGTTAGTCGTTACATGTAAATGTTGTTTTGAAACCTTTAGGTTAACGATCTTGTTAAATGTTGTTAACCCATTGTTTATTATATATAAAGATATGTTAAATTATTACATTATCATGATATTATGATATATTAATATATCTTAGTATGATATATATACAGTTAAATGTTGTTACAACGATAATCGTTACATATATGTCTCGTTTCAAAATCATTAAGTTAGTAGTCTTGTTTTTACATATGTAGTTCATTGTTAATACACTTAATGACATGTTTACATATCATTTATCATGATTAAACATAGTGTATCAATATCTTAATATGATTCATATGTATTTAGTAAGACGTTGTTATAACGATAATCGTTATATATACCGTTTCGAGTTTCTTAATTCAATAAACTCAATTTTATGTATATAACACATTATTAAAATGCTTAATGAGATACTTAATTATCATAATATCATGTTAACTATATATATAATCATATATATGTCATCATATTGTTTTTACAAGTTTTAACGTTCGTGAATCACCGGTCAACTTGGGTGGTAAATTGACTATATGAAACCTATTTCAATTAATCAAGTCTTAACAAGTTTGATTGCTTAACATGTTGGAAACAATTAATCATGTAAATAAAAATTTCATTTAATATATATTTACATGGAAAAGTTCGGGTCACTACAGTACCTACCCGTTAAATAAATTTCGTCCCGAAATTTTAAGCAGTTGGAGGTGTTGACGTATCTTCTGGAAATAGGTGCGGGTATTTCTTTTTCATCTGATCTTCTCATTCCTAAGTGAACTCAGGTCCTCTACGAGCATTCCATCGAACCTTAACAATTGGTATCTTATTTTGCTTAAGTCTTTTAACCTCACGATCCATTATTTCGACGGGTTCTTCGATAAATTGAAGTTTTTCATTGATTTGGATTTCGTCTAACGGAATAGTGAGTTCTTCTTTAGCAAAACATTTCTTCAAATTCAAGACGTGGAAATTGTTATGTACAGCCGCGAGTTGTTGAGGTAACTCAAGTCGGTAAGATACTGGTCCGACACAATCAATAATCTTGAATGGTCCAATATACCTTGGATTTAATTTCCCTCGTTTACCAAATCGAACAACACCTTTCCAAGGTGCAACTTTAAGCATGACCATCTCTCTAATTTCGAATTCTATATCTTTTCTTTTAATGTCAGCGTAGCTCTTTTGTCGACTTTGGGCTGTTTTCAACCGTTGTTGAATTTGGATGATCTTCTCGATAGTTTCTTGTATTATCTCTGGACCCGTAATCTGTCTATCCCCCACTTCACTCCAAAAAATTGGAGACCTGCACTTTCTACCATAAAGTGCTTCAAACGGCGGCATCTCAATGCTTGAATGGTAGCTGTTGTTGTAGGAAAATTCTGCTGACGGTAGATGTCGATCCCAACTGTTTCCGAAATCAATAACACATGCTCGTAGCATGTCTTCAAGCGTTTGTATCGTCCTTTCACTCTACCCATCAGTTTGTGGATGATAGGCAGTACTCATGTCTAGACGAGTTCCTAATGCTTGCTGTAATGTCTGCCAGAATCTTGAAATAAATCTGCCATCCATATCAGAGATAATAGAGATTGGTATTCCATGTTTGGAGACAAGTTCCTTCAAATACAGTCGTGCTAACTTCTCCATCTTGTCATCTTCTCTTATTGGCAGGAAGTGTGCTGATTTGGTGAGACGATCAACTATTACCCAAATAGTATCAAAACCACTTGCAGTCCTCGGCAATTTAGTGATGAAATCCATTGTAATGTTTTCCCATTTCCATTCCGGGATTTCGGGTTGTTGAAGTAGACCTGATGGTTTCTGATGCTCCGCTTTGACCTTAGAACACGTCAAACATTCTCCTACGTATTTAGCAACATCGGCTTTCATACCCGGTCACCAAAAATGTTTCTTGTGATCCTTGTACATCTTTCCTGTTCCAGGATGTATTGAGTATCTAGTTTTATGAGCTTCTCTAAGTACCATTTCTCTCATATCTCCAAATTTTGGTACCCAAATTCTTTTAGCCCTATACCGAGTTCCGTCTTCCCAAATATTAAGATGCTTCTCCGATCCTTTGGGTATTTCATCCTTTAAATTTCCCTCTTTTAAAACTCCTTGTTGAGCGTCCTTTATTTGAGTAGTAAGGTTATTGTGAATCATTATATTCATAGCTTTTACTCGAATGGGTTCTCTGTCCTTTCTACTCAAAGCGTCGACTACCACCTTCGCCTTCCCCGGGTGGTAACGAATCTCAAAGTCGTAATCATTCAACAATTCAATCCACCTGCGCTGCCTCATGTTCAGTTGTTTCTGATTAAATATGTGTTGAAGACTTTTGTGATCGGTATATATAATACTTTTGACCCCATATAAGTAGTGCCTCCAAGTCTTTAATGCAAAAACAACCGCGCCTAATTCCAAATCATGCGTCGTATAATTTTGCTCGTGAATCTTCAATTGTCTAGACGCATAAGCAATTACTTTTGTTCGTTGCATTAATACCCAACTGAGACCTTGCTTTGAGGCGTCACAATATATCACAAAATCATCATTCCCTTCAGGTAATGACAATATATGTGCCGTAGTTAACTTTTTCTTTAACAACTGAAACACTTTCTCTTGTTCATCTTTCCATTCAAATTTCTACCCTTTATGCGTTAATGCAGTTAAGGGTTTTGCTATTCTGGAAAAGTCTTGGATGAACCTTCTGTAGTAACCAGCTAGTCCTAAAAAATGGCGTATATGCTTTGGAGTTTTCGGGGTTTCCCATTTTTCAACGGTTTCAATCTTTGCTGGATCCACCTGAAAAGCTTCTTTGTTCACTATGTGACCGAGGAATTGAACTTCTTCCAACCAAAATGCACACTTTGAAAACTTAGCGTACAGTTTTTCTTTCCTTAACAACTCTAGCACTTTACTCAAATGTTCTTCGTGCTCTTGGTCATTCTTTGAGTATAAAGTATGTCATTGATGTGGTAGCGGAGGGGTATATAATAGTTATTAATTTTAGCAGAAAATACTATTAAATACGATACAATTTTACACAAGATATTTATTTATTTAGAGAATGGATATACTGAAACCTTGCTACAACACTTATAGGCAGTGTACCTAATCGTACAGTAGTGTAGTTTTTAGTAAGTCCGGTTCGTTCCACAGGGAATCTTTTTAAACAAAGCTTAACGCTATATTAGTTTACTTTTATAAAAATACAAATATATATATATATAAGTAATATTATTATTATAAAGGGGGGTTTTTTACCGTTTAATGACCGGTTTGTCGATTTTAAAACTTTAGTCGCAGTTAAAACCAAATAAATACAAGACTTTTAAATTAAAGCATAAAGTAAATAATGATAATGAAATTGCGAATAATAAAAGTGCGATAAAATAAACTTGCGATAATTAAAAAGTACGATAATTAAAAGTGCAATTAAATACAATAATAATAAAAATGCGATAATTAAAAGTGCAATTAAATATAAAATAAAGGAAATTAAATATGAAATAAAAGAATTATGCTTATTTAAACTTCCGTAATCATGATGTTTGACGTGTTGATTTTAGTTTTATGCCCATGGGTTAATTGTCCTTTGTCCTGGATTATTTAATATGTCCATACGGATTTGTCCATAATAGTCCATCAGTCATAAATATAAAGAGCGAAAGCCTTCGTCAAATTATTCTTATTCCCGAAGTCAAATATTCCAACTAATTGGGGATTCGAATTGTAACAAGGTTTTAATACTTTGTTTAATGAATACACCAGGTTATCGACTGCGTGTAAACCAAGGTTTTACTACTTTGTTAATAATTACACCAATTACCCTTGAATGTAATTCACCCCTGTTTCAACAAGTTTATTAACTATTAATCCAGTTCCGTATCCGGTAAAATGAATAATTTTTGGTATTTATAGATATCCCGCCCACCGTACCCAGTCAAACGTATGTGGTTATATATAAATACGTCAAATTATAAGTTTGTATATTAAATTAACAAGGTATTGTTTAGTTAATATAAAACCCATTAATAGTCCATAGTCTAATTTCCACAAGTGTCGTTCTTTTATCCAAACCCCAATTATGGTACAAAGCCCAATTACCCAATTTTAGTAATTAACCCAACATCATGATTACTTCGGATTAAATAAGCATAATAATAACTTAGCTACGAGACATTAATATAAAAAGGTTGAACATAACTTACAATGATTAAAAATAGCGTAGCGGTACACGGACAGAATTTCGACTTACACCCTTACAACATTCGCTAACATACCCTTATTATTAGAATTATAATTAAAATTAAAATATAAATTATAAATATATATATATATTTTACGTATGAGGAGAAGAAGAAAAAAGATGGTTTTTGCGATCAGAATTCGGTTGCTTTTATAGGGATTTCTGAAACTTGGGGCTCCGCGACTCGCGACCAATTTTGCCTTAAAACTCCGCGAGTCGCGGAGTTTGAAATTACAGCTCAGAGAAGTTTGGCTCCTTGTTTACCGACGGTTTTAAATAAATATAATATATTAAATAATTATAAGAATTATTTAAATATTATATTATATTTATGTGCATAGTTGACTTGTAATTTTTAGTCCGCTGCGTCGAGCGTTAAGAGTTGACTCTGGTCCCGGTTCCGGATTTTCGAACGTCCTTGCGTACAATTTAATATCTTGTACTTTGCGTTTTGAATCTTGTACTCTTGTAATTTCGAGACGTTTCTTATCAATAATTGGAACCTCTTTGATTGTCTTTTGTACTTTTGAGCTTTTTGGTCGTTTGCGTCTTCAATTCGTCGAATCTGTCTTTTGTCTTCACCTTTTATTATTTAAACGAATATCACTTGTAAATAGAACAATTGCGACTAAAAGCTTGTCTTTCTTGAGGAATAATGCTTTGAAATATATGTTCGTTTTTAGCATTATCAAATATTCCCACACTTGAGCGTTGCTTGTCCTCAAGCAATATCGTCTTGAAATACTAGAATCACTTCTTTATTCTTCACACTTTGTACATCAGTGATTTCTATACGGCGGTATAAACAATGGTAGTAACGATATGGTTTACAGTTCCACATGACTATAAAAATTTAGATCCATTAAGGAAATTGGATCTTTATGAAAACATTTGATCTTTTGAAAATTAAATCTAGTTTTTACCCTAGATAAGTTTTCCGGAATAACCCTTTACCGGTGTTTACAAAATATTTTTGTGGGTTTGGTGGGTTTCAGATTTGAAAATTTTAGCTCAAAACTTGCGGTTTTGTGTCACCCACTTGCTAACCTTGTATTTGGAAAGCAACACGTCCAGTTTACTTGTCCCGTATATTACCTTTCGGTAAACTACCGTCCGGTTGTAAAGGAAAGCGTTGAACAAGCAACTGTTAAGGCAATGTCCCCTGACATGCTTTTAATTATGGTCTATAACGTGTCGGACGCAATTACTATCCTTGGTAGGAGCAATAGTAAAGCTCACCCTTATGATTTTTCGGTATGGCACAAGGTCCTGTCCTTGATCACTATGCAACCACCGTTCTTACGGTTGACACCCGATTTGGTTCAGGTGACCTAATGAATTCCAGGTGAATTCCTAGGATTTTACGTTCAATGGTAATGAACGCATTGAAAATAGGGTTTTCAGAAAACAAATCGGTTTGTAATTTTGATCAAAATATTTTCTCGTTCAAGCTCGAGTTTAGATATCATTGAATTCCATGAGTTTGAATTCTCAATCTTTAAGGTCAATCTCTAGGATTGAGTAATATCAGTCTTAAAAGCTGATTTTTAATCTTTAAGGAGATTATCCTTTCTGGGGATCTGATTCATTAGTCTTATCCAGCTAATTTGCATGGTGCCCCCCCCATTGTACGAGATAAATCCTTCTCATGGTTAGGATAAATCTGACCACTTGGCGACCCTGTTTAATGCTGAGGTCCGTGGATTTCCTGCTGATTTTAGTGATGACTTTTCTAGATTTTTCGTCAACCTACAGCTGGTCTGGACGACAACTTCATGACCTAAATCAAGAAGCGCGTTTCTTTTTCGAAAGACTTTACTTCCTTTTAATGATGGAATTGATTCATCGTGTAGATCCATCTTTCTTTTCTTTCGTCGGGTAAAACAGTTTAGTTTAGCCAAAGCAAAAGTATTTTCAGTTATTTGTTACAGATATATGTGACATATGTTTAAGATAACTTGGTAAATTTTCCCACACTTGGCTTTTATTTTCCTTTTTATCGTCCTCTATTCCATTTTAAATGAATTTTAACATTTTGGTTTGTTTCTCAATTTATGTCCTTTCCGAGGTAACAATAATTTCGGTGTTAAAACCTAGTTTTATCGTTCATAAATATGTATAAACATGATTTTGAGTTCATTTAATTGAAAATTTTGAAAATTTTTACTAGAATTGGGTAGTCAGTATATAAGACCAGGGCTGTTCTTTATTATCAGAGAGCACTAGATTCTAATACAACTACTGTTTTACTAGTATTTTTAATGGTAACCAAGTGTATAAAGTAAAAAATTTTAAAATCCGAAAGAATTTAACCCCTTCCCACACTTAAGATCTTGCAATGCCCTCATTTGCAAGAAATCAGGAATAAATTAAATTATTGAGGGTGATTTGTGTGAAAATGATTAAATTTTTACCAAAGTTTCCAAATATATTGGCGTTTGTTTGCTGAATGATAAATGGTGCACATCATTTGTTCATTCCGTCTTGTTGTTATTTCACATATATTTTGCATCTTGTCGTCAAAATTAGTTGCTTTTGCTGAACTTAATGCCAGTCTTTGAAAATGCGTTGTTTTACCCTGTTGTGTACATAAGATCAACTGCAAACATATATACATATTTTTGAAGTTTGGTATATTACCCCACATTCAAAAATTATTAAAATCTAAGAATAAAAGTTAGACAATTATAAAAACTATTACAATATTAACAAAAGTATTAAACGTATCAATCATTACAAGTTACAAAATAAATAAAACTAAGTATACTAGGGATGATACTGGTACCAATAGGGGTTCCAGGCATAACCATAGGTGCTATAGAATGCTTCGGCAGGGTTATACGTAGGATACGGTGGCTGCATCTCTATAGACCAGGGAGGGAAGATGGGTTTCGGTGTAGGAATATAGTTTCTACCTATATGTTGGCAATGAGCTATGATTTGGTTCTGATGAACTTGCCAATCCTCAAATGCTCTCTGTCTAGCATTTTCGTACTCCTGAGAAGCTATAAACCTCTGCATTTCTTGCATCTCATTCCCCCCTCCTACATTACCTTGCTGTTGGTTTCTCTGAACCTGTGGATGTCTACCATGGTATGGTACTGCGGCGTTATTTCGCCTCTTCAAAACTTTCGCACCATGGTATACATTTAAACCTATAGTATCGCGGGGTTCTGGTTCTTCTACTAATAATCCCCCCCGACTTATATCCACACCGAGATATTCACCAATCAAAGTAATAAAAATACCACCTCCTATTATGCTATGCGGTCGCATCCCCTGAACCATAGCTGATAAATAATAACCCATACAATATGGTATACTTACAGCGCTTTGTGGGTCTCGAATACACATATGGTAAAACAAATCTTGTTCATTTACCTTTTCCTTGTTCTTACCCCTTTGTGTAATCGAATTAGCTAAAAACCTATGAATCACTCTTAATTCGGCTCTATCTATATCCAAATAAGAGTAATTTCCCCCTTTGAAACGGTGATGGCTTGTCATTTGACTCCACACACCGTGTGTATCAAAATTTTCATCTATCTTTCTACCGTTTAGTATCAACCCTCTGCAATCGGCAGATGCTAACTCCTCAGGCGTATATATACGTAAAGCCTGAGCCATGTCTAGTAAAGACATGTGGCGCATCGAACCTCCTAACAAAAATCTAATAAATGATCGGTCGGTTAAACTAGATACCCGATCATTTAATTCTATACTACATAACAATTCTTCACACCATACTTTATATACAGGTCTACGCATGGTGAATAAACGTACCCAGTCATTAAAAGTGGAATTACCATACCTCTGTACAAGTAATTCTCTAATTGGCCCGGCCAATTCTACAGCTTCTAAGGGTCCCCATTCTATGACCCTCGGTACCTCAACAACCTTAGAATGAAGAGTATGCAAACCCCTTTGGTATTTTGGATAATCTATCCAAAGTCTGTCAAATCTCAGGTTCGGGTGTAACTCTTCCAAGTGCATATCAGAAAAGGTCATGAATGGATGAGGTATATCCTGCTTGTAGTAGTTATCCAACTCCTGTTGTTCCGCATTCTCAGCAGGAGCATTGCGGGCTTGGGATGAAGATTCACCCCTTTCAGTCTGCAAAACACATCAAACACAATTTTTGTGCATCCAAATATGCATTAGTGTCAGCAAAATCATCAATCAAAATAATTACAATGACATGATCAATTTATATCAAACTTAAGCTCATTTTCATATTTTCATCAAATCTACACTTTTTCAAATAAGCATATACGAAAATGTTCGCCAAGTTCATAAGTATTCAACTCAAATAACCTGTCAAAATAATCATTACTAGCAATTAAACAAGTTTCAAATGGCATTATCTTTCAAAAATCAAGTTCATGAATTTTAGACTTGAAAAAGTCCACTTTAATTCTCAAAATCATGTTTAGACTCAAAGTTTGGATCATTTAACTACCTAGACATGTTACACTACTTAATTTAGCAACAATTCATGACAAAAATCGGCCATAACCTGTTTATATCAAAAAGCCCCAAATTTGCTCAAGAACACAAACCCTAGATTACTCTAAATTTGAAGTTTAAGGCTTCTAATCATGTTAAATAGCATCAATCTAGGTTATACAAGCATAATACATAAACAATTTAAGCCTAATTACACTAAAAAGCATCAAAATCAAATTGGGGAAAAAATTGCTCAAGAACACCAAATTTCGGATTAAATGGTGTTTAGGTGTAGAAATTTACCGTCTTTCTTGAGTAATTCCTAGATAGCATCCTTCTCATCATGATTTTAGTAAAAAATTTGGTGATTAACGGTTAAAAATTGTGATTTTGGGGTGTTTTTGGTGTATTTTCGCGCAGTATTTCGGGTTTATTTTCTGTTGTGGGGAGTGAAACTGATCAGTTTGCAGCTCTTTATTTTTTTTCTGATTTCCGGTCCTCCCGCGACTCGCGGCATTTTAGCCTTCAAACTCCGCGAGTCGCGGAGTTTGCTTTTTTTTTTTTTTTTTTTTTTTTTTTTTGTAAACATTAACTTATAAAACAATTAAGTACTTAATTTTAAAATTTTGTTTCCCTTGTTATTTAGGACGAGGTCGTTTCGGATCGATGTCCTAGTCCGTCCCTCGACAAAATTTTAAAATTTGTCTTTTTGTAGCGATTGTTTTAAAAGCTAAGATTTTTGGGTTTTTTTAATGTTTTTGGCATACTTTAAATCAATAAGATTAAAAATAATGATAATAAAAGTTCTCGTCCCTCCCTTGGGTAAAGCAATTTCGGTTCAAGGACCTAGTCTTCAACTTACGACGAATTTTAAAAATCATATTTTTAACTTAATTAGATAAAGTAAATTTTTATTTTTAAATTCACACAACTTAAATATAAAATTCAAAATTAATATTAAAAATTCACACCAAACTTGAAAATCTGAAATGTATAAAATTAAAAATTCATATTTTAAAAATTAAAAATTCACACCAAACTTAATTTAAAAATTCATATTATAAATTCACACCAAACTTATATTAATTTTTCAAATATTTACAATTTTAAATATATTGTTTTTACAAAGTTTACAATATTAATTTAAGATTTAAATATTAATTTTAAAAACATGGTAAAAATAAAATTAAAAATCTTTTTGGCTTTTTATCCCACTTTAATCAATCAAATATTATCAAAAATATGCGCCCCTCTTTTCGGTAAAGTAATTTCGGTTCCAAAACCTAATTTAACTCGTGACGAATTTTTGAAATATTTTGGGTTGATTGATTAAAGATATTTATAACTTAAGAATAAACGTTAAATTTCGCAGTGATGTAATAAATTTTTGAATGATATCAATAATTTCAGTCGCCAAACCTAATTTTATTTAATACCAATTAAATACTTTTTAGCGAACAAATTAGCGTTTATTATCAAAAGGTTAAAAATAAAAATAAAAATAAAAACTGTACAGACATACCTGTGAAATAGATTTCTTAGTTATATGATCTATCCCATTCATAAGATAGTCGGTTTATCTGGTTTTCCATGGCTACATAGGCGTAACCTCGAGCATTCAGTGTCTTTTCTTCTAAACATATGAACGGTCCGTCTCTGCATAAAGTAACAAATTCAGTGTTTGAATAGGTTTGATTATTTCAACATTTACCTCCATGTGACCATTTTCCGCATTTGTGACATCTTTCTAGGTGTCGTGCTCTTCTTTTCGCTGCGGATTTTGATTTTCCTTTACCAAATTGTAACTTATTATCTTCGCATCTGGATTCTTTTCTAACTCCGTCCATTCTTTCTCTGATTACTGATACTAATTCACTCGGTAGTATGTCATTATTACGTTTAGTGATCAAAGCGTGTAGCATTAGACCATGGTTTAGTTCACAGGCAGTCTTCATTTCGTAAAAACCTAAAAAAATAAAAATTCAGAATGGGGGGAGAAGACTAGTTCTTTAGGGTCTGCTAGGGAAAGACTATTCGGGTTCCATTTTCGAGAACTACACGAAAACAGACAATCTAACTCTAACATAAATACATATTATCCTTTAAAGACTTGATTCTCCCCACACTTAGTTAGCTGTGGTGTCGAAATTGTGATTAACTTCGTTGTCGACTTCCATCGGACCATGTATGTAATGTTTAACTCTGTGACCATTAACTTTAAATTCAATCCCATTTGAATTTATTAATTCTATCGTTCCGTATGGGAAAACTCTTTTGACTATGAATGGTCCAGACCATCTTGATTTCAATTTTCCAGGAAATAGCTTGAATCGTGAATTGAAAAGAAGAACTCTGTCTCCTTTTTTAAATTCTTTTGAACTTCTGATTCTTTTATCATGCCATTTCTTCGTTCTTTCTTTATAGATTAACGAATTATCGTATGCTTCATGTCTTAATTCTTCTAATTCGTTTAGTTGACTTAATCGTAGACGTCCGGCTTCATGTAAATCAAGATTACATGTCTTCAAAGCCCAAAATGCTTTGTGTTCAATTTCTACTGGAAGATGACATGCTTTTCCATAAACAAGTCTAAAAGGTGTGGTTCCAATTGGAGTTTTGTAGGCTGTTCTAAAAGCCCAGAGTGCATCCTCCAATTTGATGGACCATTCCTTCGGATTTGATCCTACGTTTTTCTCTAGAATACGTTTTAAAGCTCGGTTGGTATTTTCAACTTGTCCACTTGTTTGTGGATGATATGCGGTAGAGATTTTATGAGTTACTCCATATCTTTTAAGAACTTTCTCAAGTTGATTATTACAGAAATGAGTACCCCGATCACTTATTAAAGCTTTCGGTGTTCCAAACCTTGCAAAAAGACGTTTTAAAAAGTTGACTACAACTCGTGCATCGTTAGTTGGGAGAGCTTGTGCTTCCGCCCATCTAGATACATAATCAATGGCTACGAGTATATATAGATTATTATGAGATTTTGGAAATGGACCCATAAAGTCAATACCCCAAATGTCAAATACTTCACATACTTGGATGACATTTTGTGGCATTTCATCACGTTGACTTATTTTTCCGGCCCTTTGACAAGCATCACAGGATTTGCAAAGTAGGTGTGCATCTTTGTAAATTGTAGGCCAATAGAATCCAGCATCATAAACTTTTCTTGCTGTTAGTTGAGGCCCATAATGCCCTCCTGTTGGTCCAGTGTGACAATGGTTTAATATTTTACTAGCTTCATCTCCAAATACACATCGGCGTATTATTCCATCGGGACAACTTTTAAACAGATGTGGATCTTCCCAGAAATAGTGTTTTATATCACTGAAGAATTTCTTTCGTCTTTGGTACGATAATCCTTTTTCAAGGAATCCACAAACTAAGTAGTTTGCATAGTCTGCAAACCATGGGATTTCTTTATAATCTATCTTCAATAGATATTCATCAGGAAAGTTGTCTTGTATGGCCGATTCATTTAGAACTTCTAACTCAGGATTTTCAAGACGAGAAAGATGATCAGCGGCGAGATTTTCTGCTCCTCTTTTATCTCGGATTTCAATATCAAACTCTTGTAAGAGTAAGATCCAACGGATTAATCTTGGTTTAGCATCTTGTTTTGAAAATAGGTATCTAAGAGCAGAATGGTCGGTATAGACCACCGTTTTTGCTAGAACGAGATATGATCGAAATTTGTCAAAAGCAAAGACAATAGCAAGGAGTTCTTTTTCAGTAGTTGTATAGTTCGTTTGTGCTCCTTGTAACGTCTTACTAGCATAATATATAGGTTGAAATCGTTTTTCAATCCTTTGTCCTAAAACGGCTCCCATTGCAAAATCACTTGCATCGCACATTAGTTCAAATGGTAGATTCCAATTTGGTGTTATCATGATCGGTGCATTAGTGAGTTTCTCTTTAAGAATATTAAAAGATTTGATACACACATCTGAAAAGATGAATGGAGCATCCTTTTCTAGGAGTTTATTCATAGGAGTGGCGATTTTAGAAAAATCTTTTATGAAACGTCGGTAAAAACCGGCATGCCCTAGAAAACTCCTAACTCCTCTAACATTGGTGGGATGTGGAAGTTTAGCAATTACATCTACTTTAGCTCTATCCACTTCAATTCCTTCTTTTGAAATTTTATGTCCAAGAACGATGCCTTCTTTAACCATGAAATGGCATTTCTCCCAATTAAGAACTAGATTTGATTGTTCGCATCTAATGAGCATTCGGTCAAGATTAACTAGACATGATTCAAATGTATCACCGAAGACTGAAAAGTCATCCATGAAAACTTCCATGCATTCTTCTATCATGTCATGAAAAATCGCCATCATACACCTTTGAAAGGTTGCAGGGGCGTTACAAAGTCCAAATGGCATGCGTTTGTAAGCAAAAGTACCATAAGGGCACGTGAATGTGGTTTTCTCTTGATCTTCTGGTGCTATTGGAATTTGAAAATATCCGGAAAATCCATCTAGAAAACAATAATAACTATTTCCGGCTAATCTTTCCAACATTTGATCTATGAAAGGTAAGGGAAAGTGATCTTTTCTGGTGGCGTCATTTAATTTTCTATAATCAATACACACACGCCATCCTGTTACAGTCCTAGTAGGAATAAGCTCATTTTTCTCATTTGTAATGACAGTCATGCCACCCTTCTTAGGCACGCATTGAACTGGGCTTACCCATAGACTATCAGAAATTGGATATATCAAAACTGCATCTAGCAGTTTAATAATCTCTTTCTTAACTACATCTTGCATATTAGGATTTAGTCTTCGTTGGCGTTGCACATATGTTTTATGACCTTCTTCCATAAGGATTTTATGTGTGCAATACGAAGGACTTATTCCTTTAATATCATGAATCTTCCATGCAATGGCTGGTTTATGAGCTTTCAACACAGAAATGAGTTGTGATTTCTCATTTTCAGTAAGAGAAGACGATATTATTACAGGTAATTCAGATTCACCATGTAAATAAGCGTATTCCAAATGGTTTGGAAGTGGCTTTAACTCTAATTTCGGAGGTTCTTCTATCGATGATTTATATCGATATTTGTCTTCTTCTTTTAGCATTTGAATTTCTTCTGTTGTTGGTTCATAACCATTAGCTATAAGTGTAGCTAACATTTCAGCTTCATCAATTGGTTCACTACCTTCTCCTAAAGAACATTCTCCTGTTCCTTGTAATTCTGGAAATTCTTCTAATAATTCGGCATGTGCATCTATAGTTTGAATATAATAACATGTATCATCTGCAGATTGTGGTTGTTGCATTGCTCTATCAACTGAAAAGGTAACACTCTCATCCTCTATACTTAGGGTCAGTTTCTTACCAAACACGTCTATCATTGCTTTAGCCGTGTTTAAGAATGGTCTTCTTAATATGAGAGGAACTTGAGAATCTTCTTCCATGTCCAGAACAACAAAATCTACTGGAAATACTAAAGTACCAACTTTAACTAGCATGTTCTCCATTATCCCTCTAGGATATTTTATTGATCTATCGGCTAGTTGTATGCTTATTCTGGTTGGTTTCAATTCTCCAAGGTCTAGTTTAGTGTATAGTGAATACGGCATTAAATTTATACTAGCACCTAAGTCTGCCAATGCTTCTATTGAACTAAGACTACCCAGAAAACATGGAATTGTGAAACTTCCTGGATCAGATAGTTTTTCTGGTATCTTATTCAACAGCACTGCTGAACAATTAGCATTCATAGTAACAGCCGAGAGTTCTTCCATTTTCTTTCTATTTGAGATTAGATCTTTCAAGAATTTAGCATATCTAGGCATTCCTGAAATCACATCAATGAAAGGAAGATTTACATTTATCTGTTTAAACATATCCAAAAATTTGGATTGCTCGGCTTCAAGTTTCTCTTTTTCATTTTACTCTGGTAAGGAAGTGGTGGTTGGTATAGTTTAACATAAGGTTTAGCCTTAACTGTGTTATCTTCATTAACCTTTTCAACTACCGGTTCTTTTTCCTTATCTTGATCAGGTTGTGGTTCTTGAGTAGGAATAGTTTCATCAGAAGTTACAGGTTTTTCCGGTGGTTTAAGTGTTGTACCACTTCTTGTGGTAATGGCTTTAGCTGTTTCATTCCGGGGGTTAGCATTTGTATCACTAGGTAGACTTCCCGGTTTTCTTTCACCTATTAACCTTGCTAGGTTACTCACTTCTTGTTCTATATTTTGAATAGAAGCTTGTTGATTTCTAAATGCTTGAGCATTTTGTTCATTAGTTTGTTTATGAGATGTGAAAAACTGCGTTTGAGTTTCAACTAGCTTCGTCATCATATCTTCTAAATTCGGCTTTTTATCATCGGTTTGTTGTGGTGGTTTGTTTTGAAAATTAGGTCGTTGCTGATTGTAAGTATTATTGGATACTTGTTGATTGCTAGGACCTTGTTGGTTGTTGTATGGAATATTTCGGTTATAATTTTGGTTTTGATTGTAAATCGGTCTTGGCGGTTGATAATTATTCTGATAATTATTTCCAGGCCTTTGGTTTATGTATGAAATATTCTCTCTTTGTTCCATTGTTAATTCAATACTGAGACAATCTTTTGTCAAATGTGGTCCTCCACACTGCTCACAACTAATTCGTATTGAGTGAATATCCTTAGTCATCTTTTCCATTCGTCTCTCCACAGCATCTATCTTTGCGGAAATGGAATCTAAGTCATGGCTAGAATCGGCTCTAGCTGCTTTAGATGATCTAATGATATCTTTTTCTTGGTGCCACTCATGTGAGTGGGAAGCAGTGTTATCAATAATTTTGTAAGCATCAGTTTCGGTTTTCTTCATAATAGAACCACCAGCTGCTATATCTATGTCTTTCCTTGTAGTGATGTCGCATCCTTGGTAGAATATTTGTACTATTTGACAGGTGTCTAAACCATGTTGCGGACGTCCTCTTAACAACTTTCTATATCTTGTCCATGCCTCATATAGAGTTTCATTCGGTTTTTGTGTGAACGTAACAATTTCTGCTTGAAGTCTTACGGCTTTAGATGCAGGAAAGAATTGTTTAAGAAATTTGTCAACTAAAACATCCCATGTATCAATCGCCCCTTCAGGTAACGATTCCAACCAATCTTTGTCTTCTCCATTTAAAGTCCAGGGAAATAACATGAGATATATTTGTTCATCCTCCACTTCTCGGATTTTAAATAGTGTGCAGATCCTATTAAAGGTACGTAGATGTTCATTTGGATCTTCCTTCGGCGCACCACTAAATTTGCATTGATTAGTCACCATGTGTAGAATTTGTCCTTTGATTTCATAATCTGGCGCATTAATGTCTGGATGAGTAATTGCGTGACCTTGTCCAGTGCGTTTAGCTCTCATTCGGTCTTCCATACTTAAAGGTTCCAGATTCTCCATAATTGAATTTGTTGAATCGGAATCACTAGATGATTCTGATTTAATGGTTCGTTCCTCAACAATCTCTGTTTGAATGATTGTTGGTTCCGGAGGAAAGTTTAATGGTTCGGGATCTACGAATCGTTCCTGAATATTCTTCGGATTCTCAATTGTGAGGTCGGGTTCAAAAAATGGATTATCGGAAATTTGAACTGAAGTACTTGGTCGACTGGATGACGATTCTAAAGAAAAATCAACGGCGGTTATATTTGCTAAATGTCTTGATCTAGTTACAGGTGGTGAACGTACAAAAGGTGGTGAACGTCTTGCTCGGTGCATTCACTGAATATCCTATTAGTTTTTAAAAGGAAAGAAAAATTATAATAAGTTATCCAACCAATAGACTTTTCTGATTTTGCTCACGTTTCGAATAGCCAAAAGATGCAGCAGAGGGGCAGGATTCGTTTGGTCTCAATATAATTGAGGACTGTTTGGCTCCAATAACCCGGTCCACGTACAAATCCAACTATTACTACGAACCAGAAAATTTTGATGTCTATTAATTTAACCACTTAAAATAAATTTTTCGTAATTTTAAGAAATTTAGATAAGAAGTAGAATAAAAATCTATGTCCTAAAACTAGAATAGCGAGAAATAAGAAAGAAAAAGAGTTCGTCGAAAAAAGTTTGAAAAAGAAAAATGGTTGAAAAATAAAAGGTGACGGAAAAATAAAAGAAACTTATAAAACTTAAAAATACTTGACTAACCTAACCTTATTACTACAACTAACTTAAAATTATAATCACAAATTAAAATTACTAATTGGAATGATAATTGATACATAGGTAAAAGGTGTCTAAAAATATTAAAGCTTACAGAAAAACTAAATCTCAAATGGAATTAACTTAAAAAGAAACTAAAACTTAAAAAGGCGTCGCAAAATTCTAAAGTACCTAAATCTTAGTCTAAAGAAAAAGCACTTAAGGAATTCTACGGCAAAGCCTAAAAATCTAGAAGTAAAAATAACTATGGCAAAATCTAAGTTTAAAACTAAATATGAGCTAAAAATACAAATATTACGCTAAAACAATTAAAAAGGGAAAAAATATAAAAATATACAAAAAGTTGTAAAAAGTACAATTTTTATAAAAATATTATTTTTATATTATTTATTTAATAAAACTACTAATTTTACAATTTAATTAAACTAATTAAACTAAATAAAACAAATTAAATAAAAAGAAATTTTAAAATAAAACTTAATTTTAATAATAATTGATAATTAGGGTTTTATATTAATAATTATTATAATTACCCGTAATTAATGCTTGATTAGGGTTCTGGTCAGCTGTGTCAGATGGTCTCCGCGACTTGCGGTATTCAAAGCTTCAAACCCCGCGACTCGCGGGGTTCCAAAATTCAGCTGACAGGTTATTTAAATTCGACGCGTTTTTCTTTATTTATTTATTTATTTTTTTTTTCTGTTTTTAATTTTCTATTTTAATAAGAGTATTTATATAATAAAAACTTATATCTAAATAGAAATATTTTATAATTTTATAAATAAAAATCTTAAAACTAGAATTATATATATATATATATATATATTTTTATATTTTTAAATAAAAACAAAATACTTAAATAAAACTTATGTTTTTATAAAATAAAAACAAAGAAACTTTATAAAACTTAAATATTTATCAAACTCCTAAAAATATTTATATTTATATTTTTCGTTTTATATTTTCGAATATTTAAAACGTTTTTTTACAAAAACTAATTTTAATAAAAGTAAACTAAAAATCTTTTTTTTTTATATATATTAGCGTTGCGCTTCCGGCGTTTAGAAAGTCTCCCCGGCAGCGGCGCCAAAAATACTTGATGTGGTAGCGGAGGGGTATATAATAGTTATTAATTTTAGCAGAAAATACTATTAAATACGATACAATTTTACACAAGATATTTATTTATTTAGAGAATGGATATACTTAAACCTTGCTACAACACTTATAGGCAGTGTACCTAATCGTACAGTAGTGTAGTTTTTAGTAAGTCCGGTTAGTTCCACAGGGAATCTTTTTAAACAAAGCTTAACGCTATATTAGTTTACTTTTATAAAAATACAAAATATATATATATATATATATATAAGTAATATTATTATTATAAAGGGGGGTTTTTTACCGTTTAATGACCGGTTTGTCGATTTTAAAACTTTAGTCGCAGTTAAAACCAAATAAATACAAGACTTTTAAATTAAAGCATAAAGTAAATAACGATAATGAAATTGCGAATAATAAAAGTGCGATAAAATAAACTTGCGATAATTAAAAAGTACGATAATTAAAAGTGCAATTAAATACAATAACAATAAAAATGCGATAATTAAAAGTGCAATTAAATATAAAATAAAGGAAATTAAATATGAAATAAAAGAATTATGCTTATTTAAACTTCCGTAATCATGATGTTTGACGTGTTGATTTTAGTTTTATGCCCATGGGTTAATTGTCCTTTGTCCTGGATTATTTAATATGTCCATACGGATTTGTCCATAATAGTCCATCAGTCATAAATATAAAGAGCGAAAGCCTTCGTCAAATTATTCTTATTCCCGAAGTTAAATATTCCAACTAATTAGGGATTCGAATTGTAACAAGGTTTTAATACTTTGTTTAATGAATACACCAGGTTATCGACTGTGTGTAAACCAAGGTTTTACTACTTTGTTAACAATTACACCAATTACCCTTGAATGTAATTCACCCCTGTTTCAACAAGTTTATTAACTATTAATCCAGTTCCGTATCCGGTAAAATGAATAATTTTTGGTATTTATAGATATCCCGCCCACCGTACCCAGTCAAGCGTATGTGGTTATATATAAATACGTCAAATTATAAGTTTGTATATTAAATTAACAAGGTATTGTTTAGTTAATATAAAACCCATTAATAGCCCATAGTCTAATTTCCACAAGTGTCGTTCTTTTATCGAAACCCCAATTATGGTACAAAGCCCAATTACCCAATTTTAGTAATTAGCCCAACATCATGATTACTTCGGATTAAATAAGCATAATAATAACTTAGCTACGAGACATTAATATAAAAAGGTTGAACATAACTTACAATGATTAAAAATAGCGTAGCGTTACACGGACAGAATTTCGACTTACACCCTTACAACATTCGCTAACATACCCTTATTATTAGAATTATAATTAAAATTAAAATATAAATTATAAATATATATATATATTTTACGTATGAGGAGAAGAAGAAAAAAGATGGTTTTTGCGATCAGAATTCGGTTGCTTTTATAGGGATTTTTGAAACTTGGGGCTCCGCGACTCGCGGCTAATTTTGCCTTCAAACTCCGCGAGTCGCGGAGTTTGAAATTACAGCTCAGAGAAGTTTGGCTCCTTGTTTACCGACGGTTTTAAATAAATATAATATATTAAATAATTATAAGAATTATTTAAATATTATATTATATTTATGTGCATAGTTGACTTGTAATTTTTAGTCCGTTGCGTCGAGCGTTAAGAGTTGACTCTGGTCCCAGTTCCGGATTTTCGAACGTCCTTGCGTACAATTTAATATCTTGTACTTTGCGTTTTGAATCTTGTACTCTTGTAATTTCGAGACGTTTCTTATCAATAATTGGAACCTCTTTGATTGTCTTTTGTACTTTTGAGCTTTTTGGTCGTTTGTGTCTTCAATTCGTCGAATCTGTCTTTTGTCTTCACCTTTTATTATTTAAACGAATATCACTTGTAAATAGAGCAATTGCAACTAAAAGCTTGTCTTTCTTGAGGAATAATGCTATGAAATATATGTTCGTTTTTAGCATTATCAGTCATCGATGAAAACAATGATAAACTTGTCAAGGAATGGTCCACACACTCGGTTCATGAGGTCCATGAACACAGCTGATGCGTTAGTCAATCCAAACGGCATAACCATAAACTCGTAATGACCGTAACGAGTCTTAAAAGCAGTATTTGGAATATCATCCTCCTTCACCCGCATTTGATGATACCCAGAATGTAAATCAATCTTTGAATAAACCGACGAGCCTTGTAGTTGATCAAATAAGTCGTCGATTCTCGGTAGTGGGTAACGGTTCTTGATGGTAAGTTTTTTCAACTCTTGGTAGTCGATACACAACCTAAATGTACCATCATTCTTCTTGACAAACAAAACAGGAGCTCCCCACGGTGATGTGCTTGGTCAAATGAAACCACGCTCTAAAAGTTCTTGTAATTGGCTCTGAAGTTCCTTCATTTCGCTGGATGCGAGTCTGTATGGAGCACGAGCTATTGGTGCAGCTCCCGGTACAAGGTCTATTTGAAATTCAACAGATCGGTGTGGAGGTAGTCCCGGTAATTCTTTCGGAAATACATCGGGAAATTCTTTTGCGACGGGTACATCATTGATGTTCTTTTCTTCGAAATTGATTTTCTCAACGTGTGCTAGCACATCATAGCAACCTTTTCTTATTAGTTTTTGTGCCTTCAGGTTACTAATAAGATTTAACTTCGCGTTGCTCTTTTCTCCATACACCATTAAGGGTTTTCCTTTTTCTCGTATAATGCGAATTGCATTTTTGTAACAAACGATCTCTGTATTCACTTCTTTCAACCAGTCCATACCGATTATCACATCAAAACTGTAACATCCCGCCTTTTTTCGTTTACTTTTCCGTTTAACTATTTAAAGTCCGTTATATGATTATGACATCCCTCGTTAATACGCATTTTAAAATATCTCGTTTAGGTAATTCACGCACCCGCAACCGAACTAGAGGGACCATTGTTGCCAAGAGAGCAAAGAGGTGACTAGGTCAACTAGTCAACCCTTCACTCTCATCCATTCATTATTTCTTTTCTTTTCCATTTTTCTCTAATACTTTCACAAATTCTCTCAAACACCATTTCAAAGATTCATCATCTAATCAAAATCTAGCAAGCTTCAATCTAAACTAATTACATATTTGGAATCCTTGCAACTTCCTCTTCGATTCCATACCGATTACATCTCGTTTGGGTAACTTTCTAAAATCATTAGATTTTGTGTTCTTGATGTTTTTAACTTATAAAGTTGTTAATTAGTGTCTATGGCTCAAGTCTAACATGATTATATAATTTATATGCTCGATTTCGTTATTTGAAGTAACTAGCTTGAATATGAACTTTAGTGTGTTTGATTTGGTAATTTGGTTGCTTAAATGTTGTTTTTATGGTAAAGTGCAAGTATTAAATGTGTTACTAATAACACTAGCTTTAATTTGATGTGTAGGTTGTTTTAGAAAACTTCATAAACTTGATTATTGGTTTTGGTGGATTTGGGTTAGGGTTTGATAAACTTGAAATGAACTTTTGATGCTTTGAATGACATGAAATGTTATTTTTAAGTGTTAGGTTGTATTGTATGCTTGATCACCTTCGAAACGACATATTATTCATATAAATTGGTTGCCGAATCATCGAATTTCATTTATGAACTTGAGTACATTAATGAGGAGCTTTGAATGTGATTTTGGTTGTTGTAAAAGTAAATGTGATGGATGAAATGTGTTTAGTTGTTTTCCTTGTCAAAATACCTTTCCGATGATATAAGATACATACTTTGGTTGTTTGCGAGTCATAAATGGTGATTGGTTGAAGTTAGGTTCGTGCATAAAACTTAAAAACTGCCAGAATTCTCTGCACAGGTAATGGCGCGGCGCGCCATATACCCGCGCGGCGCGCCAAAGTGGTCTGTCCAACTTTGTCGATTTTTGAATAATGTTTGCTATGCTACGCACCTCCGATTCACAAGTAACTTGTTCTAACATGCTCATACATGATTAATAACCTCAGAAAAATAGTTCGGGACCCGACCCGAATGTGTTGACTTTTTCGTTGACTTTGACCGACCAAAGTTTGACTTTTTGTCAAACTTAACCAAATGATTATGCAACCTTCCTAACTTGTTTCTATACTTGTATCTTGCATGAAACTTGACAATTTGATTTCACATGCTACATAATCGAGTCGTAACGAGCCGTAGGACTAATTGAACATCTTTGACCTATCGTGTTTACCGTTATTGATACGACCTATTTGTTTAGGTCAAGACTAGCACTATCCTTCGCACACGTTACTTTGTGAAGTACTTTTCATACGTGTACTCAAGGTGAGATCATAGTCCCATCTTTCAAACAACTTTTATGCTCTAAACTATGGGATGAGAAACATATACGTATCATACTTTTATACATTGAACACAAGTACGAAAACGAACATTCCACATACGGGTTTGAACAAAAATCCTCAATTCAATTATCATTAGTTACACTTGCAGGGTGTAAACGTGAACTTATATTATGTGATCACATGGGCTTGACGAGCCTCATTCGGACGGTTCGCTACCGTTAGCGGATGCAATATATTTTTGGGTCTAGTGTATGTTCTAACACTACGCAAAGGGTGCAAAATAGTTAAGTTTGATAATTGGGTGCCCGCGAAACAAATAACAACTTTGGAATGCAAATGATTTTGATAATCATATTATATTTAATCTTGTGGTTCAAATGCAACGTTTACTAAAACACCTATGATTTCACCAACGTTTTCGTTAACAGTTTTCTATATGTTTTCTCAGGTCCTTGAAAGCTACTTGATACATGCTTCCGCACTCTTTTTGATACTTGCTTGGATGTCGAGTATACATGCATAGTTGGAGCGTCTTTTGACTACTTTAAATTGTGTCGCATAGGTTTCATTCGTACGTTAAACATTGTAATGTAACTAGTCTTTGAACTACATTTGTAAACTTGAAACATCCTTTTACTTATGAAATAGATGCGACATATTTTGGTCAAACGTCATGATAAAGACTTATGACCACGCAACGGGACCGAAGTAGTCGGTGCCGTCAAACATGATTTGGTCGGGTCGTTACAGATGGTATCAGAGCGTTGGTTGTAGGGATTTAAAGTTCATTGGTGTCAACCCCGAGTCATAGGTGAAAGGACCCGTCCTAAACCATCTGGACGAAGTCACGAACAACTGGTTCCATTGCGATGATTGACTCCAAATACTGTCTTTAAAATGAGCAAATGCACAGCGGAACGTTTCTTTCATACCTGAGAATAAACATGCTTTCAAGTGTCAACCAAAAGGTTGGTGAGTTCATTAGTTTATCATAAATAATCATTTCATAATTTTAATAGACCACAAGATTTCATATTTCCATTTCTCATAAACATACGTCCCATGCATAGAGACAAAAATATCATTCATATGGATTGAAAACCTGGTAACCGACATTCACAATATGCATATAAGAATATCCCCATCATTCCGGGATCCTCCTTCGGACATGATATAAATTTCGAAGTACTAAAGTATCCGGTACTTTGGATGGGGCTTGTTGGGCCCGATAGATCTATCTTTAGAGTTCGCGTCATTTAGGGTGTCTGTTCCCTAATTCTTAGATTACCAAACTTAATAAAAAGGGCATATTCGATTAGATAATCCAACCATAGAATGTAGTTTCGATTACTTGTGTCTATTTCGTAAAACAGTTATAAAAGCAGCGCATGTATTCTCAGTCCCAAAAATATATATTGCAAAAGCATTTAAAAAGGAAGTAATGAAACTCACGCATAAAAATATTATAAAACAGTTAATAAAGCATTTGCATGTATTCTCAGCCCAAAAATGTAATGAGTAAAAAGGGAGCAAATGAAACTCACCTAATGTATTTTGTAGTAAAAATACATATGACTATATTGAACAATGCAGGGTTGGCCTCGGATTCACGAACCTATATCAGTTTTATATTTATTAATATACATATTTGTAATCGAATAAGTTTGTGTATATATATATATATATATATATATATATATATATATATATATATATATATATAATTTACTAATTATATCAATTTCATATTAATAATATATATATATACGTCTCATATATTCATTTTGTATATAAAATTAGTAATTTGTTATAGGTTATATTTATATAATTAATGTCAATATGTTCGTTCTAATATCTTATGTAATATTAATATAATTATATTATGTATCAAATACCTTTTTATGTATCTAATATGTATTTGATAAAATAATGTTAGTAATGAGAATAATAATAATAATAATAATAATAATAATAATAATAATAATAATAATAATAATAATGATAATAATAATAATAATAATAATAATAATAATAATAATAATAATAATAATAATAATAATAATAATAATAATAATAATAATATTAATAGAAATCATGTTAATGATAAAAATAGTAACAAAAATGATAATTTTGTAAAAGTGATAATAATGTTAATAATTCTTAATGATAACAATACTTATTAATGTTAATCATATTAATAATAGTAATGGTATTATCGATAATAATACATATGTTAATTATTGTAATAATAATGATAATGATATTTATAAAAGTGATAGTAATCCTAATATTAGTGATAATAATAGTCATGTTATTAATATTAGGGATAATAACAATTAATCATAATAATAACAATAATAATTAATAATAATAATAATTTTCTTGTAAGAAAGTGATAATAAAAAAAATTAATAACTACCTCAAGTGTAAGCTTCTCAAAAGAAAGGTTTGACACAAACGGGGCTTGAACCCGAGACCTCTCACACACCCGAACCACTCCTAAACCACTTCCCCATTCGTGTTTTTCTGAATTTCAATATACTTAAATTATATTTAACCCGGTTTATATTTATTTCGGCCCAACAGAAATTTGAAGGACTTCGGTCCAACAATTCAACAAACATTGCTCAACAATTTATTTAATTCTCGGCCCAACTACACCTTTATTAATACAGCCCAACTGAACTGAAATTCGGCCCAACTATTAATCTGTTGGGTCTCGGCCCAATATACAAAAATAAAATTAATAGCTGTCGCCCCCAAGTCTCGAACTTGAGACCTCTCGTTAATCAACACAACTCCTAAACCCACTGATCTAACTCGATTTTTCTGTTTTATAACCCATCCGAAACTGTTAAACCCGTATAATTATGCCTCCCTTCTTCTCCTACAGTCCGTTATCATCATCTATTCGCTATCAATATCAGTTTATCACAATCACCATATACATATCGTAACAGTGATCTTCATCAACTCATTATCATAATCATCATCATTTTCGTACGTGCTCATCATTAACACATCAATCTTCATCGCTCATCATCTTCAACATCATCATCGACTTTCTCAGAAAATTACAGTGACAACAACAGCAAAACAAATCGAATGCAAGGATGTTACAACACCAAGTTTAGGAGGGTTTATAGTGGTTCTAGTTGCAGCGATTGTAACAGAAAACATATATGGAAACAGAAAAAAAAATGAGAGAAAGAGTTAGAGAGAGAAGTTATTGTGGGTGTTTGATGGTAACTGATTGTTCACAGTCATCAAGTGTGGTGGTTTTGGTGATTAAAATGGCTGCAAGTACAGCCGTGTTTCTGGGTTTCACGAAGGTGAGAGGGAGGGAGAGAGTGGTGAGGGTGGTGATGGATTACATGAAGAAGGAGATCAAGATTAGGAGAGAGAGAGATGATAGAGATAGAAAAGGAATTTGTTGGTGGTGGTTTCTGCAGGGGTGTCGACCGATGATGTAGAGGTGGATCTTCATGGTGATGGGTTCAAGATTAAAGAGGATGGTGATGATTTCGATTGAGTTTGGAGTAGGAACAAAAACATGGTGGTTAATGGTTGAAAATGGTGGATGCCGTTAGATCCTGGTGGTGATGGAAGGAGGTGGAGGCTGAGTGGTGGTCCGGCTAGTGTGGTGATCGATGGTTTTCTTCCCATCTCCAACTCCCTATGTACATATATCTATGTATATGTAGATATATAATAATATGTAATAATTATATTATAATAATAATAATAATAATAATAATAATAATAATAATAATAATAATAATAATAATAATAATAATAATTATAATATATTATTAAATTATAAAGCAAGATCAATAATGTGGAGGAACAGTTTAGCAGCCACAAAGATTAAATTATTGTACCGACAGTCCTTGCGAAGTGTGTCCATTGCTAAACGGTTAATGTATAAAAGTGTCCCTAAAAATCTCAAATTTTTAGATTGAACATATTTAATTATTTCACTCATTAACTGTTTGAAACCTGATCAAAAAGGTTCGATAAATATTTATTTTCAGTTCCAATTAATATATAGGGAGTACAAATATTTAAACTTAAAAGGGTAAAAATATTTTTAACAAACCTAAAATCTTCGTAATCAATTTACAGTTCAATTTTTATTTTCAATCTTTTTAAACACATATTAGAACTATATGAACGCTGGCGAAATGTCAACCGAGTTGTACTGACATTTACTATTTAAGCTCGAAATCATTCATATTCTCTTTCTATATATAAACAGTTTTCAAATAGCAAAGTTAAATACTAAAACAATTATATTATATATTTTTAAACAAATAGAATTAATATAACTTTATAAATTTACAAGTAATATTTATTTACATATTTATACATATATCTATATATTATATAGTTTCCATTAATCGCATTTTAGTTTATTTATTTTACAATATAAATCCTAATAATCATACTATATAATATTTTAAATTATGTTTCAAATTATAAATACCTATTTAAATATAAATATATGTTATCTATTTACAAATAATTGTTCGTGAATCGTCGAGAATGGTCTAAAGTCAAACGAATATATAAAACAGTTCGAAATATTTGTGACTCAACATTACAGACTTTGCTTATCGTGTCGGAAATATATAAAGATTAAGTTTAAATTTGGTCGGAAATTCCCCGGTCATCACAGTACCTACCCGTTAAAGAAATTTCGTCCCGAAATTTGAGTGAGGTGGTCATGGCTAATAATAAAATTGTTTTCATGATGAATATGAGTTGATAAATAGAGTTTTATCATCATTGAGTTTTGTGGATAAAACAATTCAATTATTCGAAGAGTACGAATGAAGCTATTCACAAAAGAATGAAATGAGAAGCAAAGATTTGTTTTTAACTTTTGACTTAATCAAATTTGAATTCCGGAATTCAAGGGATTTAAAAGAAAATCTTGAAGATCTATATCTGATTTTTTTCAGGATTTATGGAAATTAAGATCTCTTTAATTAATTACGGTGATCTGCCCCGATTACTACGTCTGATATTTCCTTTATAAATTTACCTTTTTCGTTCCATTTGTTGTCACCACTTCTATACTCAATTCCCAAATTCAAAAGATTTATGAAAATGCTCAACCCTGTTCTGATCCTTGTTCTTATTCTAACTATCGCAATGATCGTTCTTCTTTTCCAACTTCCACCTGAAAAATTTATTTATTTCTATTATGCCCTAGGGATTATTATATTTATAATCCTCCCGTGTCTTTATATTGCTATACGTACTAATATCCACGGTTTGTAATTTCTGGGTTGTTGTTGAGTTTTATGTCTTCCCTTTTATTTCAATGTCCCTGCTTCTGTCTCCTATAATCATTGTCATCCACAGTTAATGCACTCTCTTATTTGCTGCTATTTATACCCCTTTTCTATTTCGGAGCTTCATGCTTTTGTTTACTTTTCGCAAGTAGCGGTCCAGAATTCATAGGTATGGAGTTTCGAATTATCATAATATATAAGGTAGAAATGAAAGGTAGTAGCACGATTTGTTTTGTCAAATTACCTGAATCACTGAGAATAGAACTATCAAGAATATATTTTCTTGATATGTTCAGAAGTTAAGCACAATGAAAAAGTTATGTAACATGGCACATGATGACGTTATAATATGTGAATCATCGCGTCCTATTAGAAACTCAGCATGACTCACTGTAATATAATCACGTTGATCAAGTGTCATTATATTATACTAACTCATGCATCAGTTCCCAACATTACTTCAATAACATTCATATTTTAAGCTTGAAAGTTTACAGAATATAGAAACTAACAGTTTCTATATGATGTAACACTGATAGCATGACGAGATTAATAATTTCAAATAAGAATAGTTATGAAAATATCTTCAGAAATATGGAGGATATTTATAATGAAAGATAAGATAATATCTTTGAATATCTAATATCAGAGGATGATAGAAACTATTGTCTGCAAGGGTTTAGAGTAAGGAGCAAGATATTCACTAAAGACTTCAGCAGACATTGAATCATTTGGATTCTTTGAAGTCAAACTTATTCTTTGTGATATATCCACGGCTTTCTTCATAGTTTCGCATAATCTGCTTTTTGGTACTAAATTTTCTATTGAATGTTTCCAATATAATGATATACAGGAAGCACGAAGAGGTATATAATCTCGGACGAGAATATTTATGAAAATATCCTCAGAAATATCGAAGATATTGATGATGATATTTTTGGAATTTCTAAGTTCGATGGTTGATGGAGAAAGATTTTCCGCAAGATTTTAACATGACTTTGGAGTAAGATATTCTCTAAAGATTTCAACGGATCCAGAATTACCTGAATCCTTTGAATATAGGGTTTGGTCCTTGTATTTGTCCTTGGTCTCCTTCATGGGTAGCTCAACCCGTTTTTCAATACCCAATTTTCTATCGAGCGTTCCTAACACTCCTTTCTTTATCATCAAACTTTTGGCCGTTTAGACCACCTATCATTTTTCTGTTTCCTCTGCAATTAATGCTATGATATCTGGATCATCGGTTATTAATCCGAGGTGGTTTCAGGAGAATTGTGTTTTTAGATGATTAAACGCTGATGGTAACATGGTGGAATATGAAAGGTTCTCTGGTGACAATAAAAGAGCACACGTATATATCAACGTTATAATAAGGTTGTTTTGTACGAAAAGTCAAAGTTGTCTTGCTGGAGCTGTGACAAAATTGGCCATTTTGAAGAAGAACTGCAAAGTTATTTTGGGTGATAATAACACTAAAGAAATTAGCACAGCTACGTGTTAAACGTTTACTCAGTTTCCGAGAGTTTTTCAAGTGTATAACTATATGCATCAATCTTTTCTTCCGTAGATGAAGTGCGGTTGGTTCATCCTATCGATTGAAGTGTTTTCAAGAATCATGAAAGGTTTGAACGCAGAATGTAATCGTCAAGATACAAATGAGGTTTAAGGTGAAATCAAGTGGCAAACTTGAAGATTTGTTTAGTTTCATATGTTATAATCAATATTTTAATTCATTTTAATTGTCCAATGTTGGTAGTCCTCGATTGATAGTCCACAGTTAGCAATTCAACAATTCATATATAATTTAATATATAATATTCGAATTAATTAATACGTATCGTGACCCGTATTCGTCTCAGACTCGATCACAACTCAAACTATATATATTATTTGAGAATCAACCTCAACCCTGTATAGAGAACTCGATCATTACTGCATATAGAGTGTCTATGGTGATTCCAAATAATATATATAGATGCGTCGATATGATATGTCAAAACCTTGTATACGTGTCCTGATATTTAAAGTTCGTAAAATAAATAACAAAAATTAAATGACGATAAGTAAAATGCGTAAAGTAAATAACAGAAATTAAATGACGATAAATAAAATTGCGAGAATATAAATTGCGATAAATAAACTGCGATAAATAAATTGCGATAATTAAATTGCGATAAAATAAAATGTAATATAGAATTAACAGTTAGCTAGGAACAGTTAGCTAGGATCTTGTTAGCGTGGTTTCTTAACAAAATTTCATATTGTTAATTAGTCTATTTCTAATCAATTTTTATTGTGTCCATTATTTCTTCATTATGTCACTTGTTGGGTTCGGATAGATCAAAATCCAAATATGAAATTGAATTTGAATGAAAATAGTTATTCTTTGGTGAACGGATACGTATATCGGTGGTTGTAAATAGGATAGTAAATGATCGTTGAATCAAATTCGAAGAATGTACAGTGTAATTTATTAATGATAAATCTAAATATTCCTCGGGTATTACCTACCCGTTAAAATATTTTCACCATTAATAGTTTGTACGAAAGAATTTTTAATTATAATCTTTGTGAAAATATATTTACATATATATTTTCTTCAGATTAATCATGGATTTAATGAGTTAATATAATATTAAACTCATTTAGTTTTCGGTTGGAACTAGAATAAATAATCTCTAAAACTTTAGAGATTACATATTCGCCATGTCGAACGAAGATAAATGAGGTAGAAAGATACGTAGAATGTGACAACCCGGAAATTTCCAACCAAATTTAAACTTTAATCTTTATATGTTTCCGACACGATAAGCAATATTTGTTAAGTTAAATTTCAAGAATTTTAAACTATGTTCATACATTCATTCAACCTCGACCAAGTTCCAACAATTCACGAACCATTAAACAAATATGATTATATATGTATACGTGTATATATATATTATAACTTGAAACGTAAACAAAATATTAGATTAAATACTTTATATGATTGTATCTGTTTCAAAATGTTTATCAATGGAATTAGAAGATAAGATCAAATGATTGAATTATCAGATATATTGAATTATGATTACAAGTCTCTGTTGAAAGGCCCACGTTGATTTGAGAAATCTTTCCATTTTAACAATATTCGGAAAATGATAAAATGATTTATAAATAAGAACAAATTGTCATTCATTGAGAACTAGACAAAGGATAGTGGAAGATTAAATCTCATAACGACTCGATTGATCTATTTAGTTGCAAACGTACAAAAACGTTTTCAGTTTAAAAAGAACTTTATTATTAAAACGTATATAACTTTTATAAATATCTAGAACCACTTTTGACAACTCATTACTTAACTAGTATGATAAAGATAACGATATTTATATTTTATTTTATTAAATATATATAACGATTTAAATTAATATTATATATATTTATACGCGTATTATATGTACATAGTTTTATACTTTTACTATACTTAAACTTTACCCTTACTTTATTTTTACTTTACTTTAACTTTAATAATTCACTTTAATAATTCATACTTTAATAATTTACTTTAATAATTCGTACTTTAATAATTCACTTTAATAATTCATACTTTAATAATTCACTTTAATAATTCAAAAATCTATTATAAATAGAATTCAATAGGTTTCATTATTTCATAGAAACTTGAAAATATTTTTCTCTAAACTCTCTCAATCGATTTACATATATATATTTACTCCGTATTATTTCAAGATATTATTAGTATACATAAAATATTACGACGGAGTGCTGTCCGAGTGATTTCGAAATTGTTTTTCGAGTTGGATAGGATTAAGGAAATTATGGGTTATAGCTATGGAGGTGATTGAATATGGTTCATGGGTATGCTCGTGAGGTCAATATAGTGTTTATCATTTCCGTTGCGTCTACGTACCTTTCCTGCAATATTGAATCTCGATATTGATACGTGAGTACTCATAATTTAACTTTTACATACTAATAGTGTATCCCTGACTAGTGCTCGAGTATTTAGGATTATGCATGCTTGTACTTTTGATATTGCCCTTAGACAGGTTAGGTTGAATCTTGAATTAGTTACACTTGCAGTTAAGATAAGGTATAAGATATGCATGTCCTTGGAAAGCTAGCAAAAAATTAAGAACTTTTTCTTTAGATATCGAATGGTTTCGATGAACGGATTAGAAGTTATAATCAATAGAATTTTCGATATTTTTATTAAAAATGATTATTATTATCGTCGTTTTTATCGTCGTTCTAGTTTTATCTTATTATTATCATTATTATTATCTTTATCAATAAAAGGGATTTATCATTAAAAATTGTTATTTTTTTTTTATTTATTACTATCGTTATTATCGTTAAAGTTATTATTAGTATTATAATTATTATTATTATTATCATTATTAATATATATATCATTATTTAAAAATGGTTATTGTTATTGTTATTATTATTATTACTATATTATCATTAAGATAATTATTAGTATTATCATTAATAATGTTATAGTAACTATCATTATTAATATTAGTGTAATTAAAACAAATATTCGTAACACCTAATTATTTTGATTACTATTATTATCATTATTATGGACACGATATAAAATATGATTTAAAAGCTATTAAACGAAACGATTAGGAAATAATGAGTAAGAGTATCATGATGAAATTAAAATATTATAAGATATTGATTTAGATAAAATTATCGTTCTTATTATTTTTATCATTACTATTATTATTAAAAGTATCGTTAGTATTAAAACTATCATTTTAACAAAAATTATCATTTTAATAGAAATGTCATTGTTACTATAAAATATCATTATTATTATTATTTTAAATTTAAATAGAATTATTATTTTAAGATAATATTAAAAATTATCGTAAATATTAAAGTTATCATAATTAGAATTATCGTTTTATCATAATGTCATCTTAGTAATTATAAATATTGATATTTTTATAATAATAATTATTATTACAAAATAATACAACTTTTACTTACTATCAGTATAGATATTATTTTATCAAATAAATATGTGATACAAACATATTTTACTACGTGTAATAACTTACTTTAATAATACCTATCATATTATCTTTATGATATTAAATGAACCCTATAAATTTTATTAATTAATATATATAAAAGTATATTTTATTATATAAATTTAATATAAAATTTTATTTATTAATAAATAAATTATATTATTTACTCTAATAAATCTTTTAAAAATATTTAAAAATATAAAACGACGATATTTAAACTATATATTAATCATGTATAGATTTTTGGAAATTATTTTGAGTCAAATTTACTTTTGTTGACTTTGCATATTAGTCTCGAGCATTAGGATTGTGGTACACTATGACTTGACCTAATTTGTTAGACAAATATTGACCAACACATAAATATATATAATTAATTTAGGTTCGTGAATCCTAGGCCAACCTTGCACTTGTTCAATGACGTTATATGTATTTTTACTACGAAATACAGTATGGTGAGTTTCATTTGCCTTTTTCCCCTTTATATTTTTGGGACTGAGAATACATGCGCTTTTATAAATGTTTGACGAAATAGACACAAGTAATTGAAACTACATTCTATGGTTGAATTATCGAAATCGAATATGCCCTCTTTTATTAAAGTCTGGTAATCTAAGAATTAGGGAACAGACACCCTAATTGACGCGAATCCTAAAGATAGATCTATTGGGCCTAACAAACCCCATCCAAAGTACCAGATGCTTTAGTACTTCGAAATTTATATGATGTCCGAAGGAGGATCCCGGAATGATAGGGGATATTCTTATATGTATCTAGTTAATGTCGGTTACCAGGTGTTCACCATATGAATAATTATTTTTGTCTCTATGCATGGGACGTATATTTATAAGAACTGGAAATGAAATTCTTGTGATCTATTAAAATGATGGAAATAAATGATTATGATAAACTAATGAACTCACCAACCTTTTGGTTGACACTTTAAAGCATGTTTATTCTCAGGTGTTAAAGAAATCTTCCGCTGTGCATTTGCTCATTTTAAAGATATTACTTGGAGTCTTTCATAACATATTTCGAAGAACGTTGCATTCGAGTCATTGAGTTCATCAAAGATTATTATTAAATCAATTTATAGTTGGATAGTAGATATTATGAAATGGTATGCATGCCTGTCAATTTTCGATGTAAAGAAAGTTTGTCTTTTAAAAACGAATGCAATGTTTGTAAATTGTATCATATAGAGGTCAAATACCTCGCAATGTAATAAACTATTGTGAATCGTTTATAATGTATATGAACGGGTCCTTTCATAGAACGAAGATCATACTCGAAGTAAAGATAGCGATATTGAAGCATGGATTGTTGATGGTACTGGTGCTGTTACTGATGGTACTGTTGTTGCCGGTGATGTTGCTGAAGCTGGTACATTTTGCACCATATTCCCCGAATTGATTATTCAAGCGCGAAGTTCGTTAACTTATTACTTCAGGATGATTGTCGGTCGGAACGAGCGGATGAATAAGGTTCAGAATTGTGGATATAATATAATCTTGTCGAGTTACTCTGGAAATGAGACTGAAAATGGTGTCTCGAACAGGTTCGCCGGTAAACGCTTCAGGTTCATTGTTAAGAGGTGAATTCGGTTGGTGGAAGGGATTGCCTTCTGCGCGTCTCTATTGATTTAATAGACTACGAACTCATCATATGAATTAGTTGATTCATTCTGGTTATGCTGCTTTCGGAGTTCGAGTGGAAATCCATATCGGAATAGCTGTCGGAATAACTATCGGAATAGCTATCAGAATCTGAGGGACTCGAACTAGTTGAGGGATTTGTCTCGTACGATCAGATGAAGGATTTTCGATAAGAAATAGATTATAGGATGTAGATTAGTACCCTACAATACATAATTTACATATGCATATATAATACTAAAATCCCATAAGTTACGGAGGAATCTACAGAAGTTGTCAGGCAAAGTCTACAGTAACAGATATGCTAAGATACGAATTTTGTCTATACACTAATCATGCAATCATTGCAGTAAGATGTGTCTAGACTAAGAATGATAATCAGGTAATTTTCTAAGGACGATAAGTAGATGATTTTCGACACGAATGATAAGCAAAACTTTTGACATGCAGACACGGTCGAAGTCCAGACTCACTAATGCATCCTAACGACTTATCAGTTATACACACTAATGCAGACCTGGTTCGCTAAGACCACCGCTCTGATACCAACTGAAAGGACCCGTCCTAAACCATCTGGACGAAGTCACTAACAACTGGTTCCATTGCGATGATCGACTCCAAATACTGTCTTTAAAATGAGCAAATGCACAGCGGAACGTTTCTTTCATACCTGAGAATAAACATGCTTTCAAGTGTCAACCAAAAAGTTGGTAAGTTCATTAGTTTATCATAAATAATCATTTCATAATTTTAATAGACCACAAGATTTCATATTTCCATTTCTCATAAACATACGTCCCATACATAGAGACAAAAATATCATTCATATGGATTGAACACCTGGTAACCGACATTCACAATATGCATATAAGAATATCCCCATCATTCCGGGATCCTCCTTCGGACATGATATAAATTTTGAAGTACTAAAGCATCCGGTACTTTGGATGGGGCTTGTTGGGCCCGATAGATCTATCTTTAGAGTTCGCGTCAATTAGGGTGTCTGTTCCCTAATTCTTAGATTACCAGACTTAATAAAAAGGGCATATTCGATTAGATAATCCAACCATAGAATGTAGTTTCGATTACTTGTGTCTATTTCGTAAAACAGTTATAAAAGCAGCGCATGTATTCTCAGTCCCAAAAATATATATTGCAAAAGCATTTAAAAAGGAAGTAATGAAACTCATGCATAAAAATATTGTAAAACAGTTAATAAAGAATTTGCATGTATTCTCAGCCCAAAAATGTAATGAGTAAAAAGGGAGCAAATGAAACTCACCTAATGTATTTTGTAGTAAAAATACATATGACTATATTGAACAATGCAGGGTTGGCCTCGGATTCACGAACCTATATCAGTTTTATATTTATTAATATACATATTTGTAATCGAATAAGTTTGTGTATATATATATATATATATAATTTACTAATTATATCAATTTCATATTAATAATATATATATATATATATATATACGTCTCATATATTCATTTTGTATATAAAATTAGTAATTTGTTATAGGTTATATTTATATAATTAATGTCAATATGTTCGTTCTAATATCTTATGTAATATTAATATAATTATATTATGTATCAAATACCTTTTTATGTATCTAATATGTATTTGATAAAATAATGTTAGTAATGAGAATAATAATAATAATAATAATAATAATAATAATAATAATAATAATAATAATAATAATAATAATAATAATAATAATAATAATAATAATAATAATAATATTAATAGAAATCATGTTAATGATAAAAATAGTAACAAAAATGATAATTTTGTAAAAGTGATAATAATGATAATAATTCTTAATGATAACAATACTTATTAATGTTAATCATATTAATAATAGTAATGGTATTATCGATAATAATACATATGTTAATTATAGTAATAATAATGATAATGATATTTATAAAAGTGATAGTAATCCTAATATTAGTGATAATAATAGTCATGTTATTAATATTAGGGATAATAACAATTAATCATAATAATAACAATAATAATTAATAATAATAATAATTTTCTTGTAAGAAAGTGATAATAAAAAAGATTTATAACTACCTCAAGTGTAAGCTTCTCAAAAGAAAGGTTTGACACAAACGGGGTTTGAACCCGAGACCTCTCACACACCCGAACCACTCCTAAACCACTTCCCCATTCGTGTTTTTCTGAATTTCAATATACTTAAATTATATTTAACCCGGTTTATATTTATTTCGGCCCAACAGAAATTTGAAGGACTTCGGTCCAACAATTCAACAAACATTGCTCAATAATTTATTTAATTCTCGGCCCAACTACACCTTTATTAATACAGTCCAACTGAACTGAAATTCGGCCCAACTATTAATCTGTTGGGTCTCGGCCCAATATACAAAAATAAAATTAATAGCTGTCGCCCCCAAGTCTCGAACTTGAGACCTCTCGTTAATCAACACAACTCCTAAACCCACTGATCTAACTCGATTTTTCTGTTTTATAACCCATCCGAAACTGTTAAACCCGTATAATTATGCCTCCCTTCTTCTCCTACAATCCGTTATCATCATCTATTCGCTATCAATATCAGTTTATCACAATCACCATATACATATCGTAACAGTGATCTTCATCAACTCATTATCATAATCATCATCATTTTCGTACGTGCTCATCATTAACACATCAATCTTCATCGCTCATCATCTTCAACATCATCATCGACTTTTTCAGAAAATTACGGTGACAACAACAGCAAAACAAATCGAATGCAAGGATGTTACAACAGTAAGTTTAGGAGGGTTTATAGTGGTTCTAGTTGCAGCGATTGTAACAGAAAACATTTATGGAAACAGAAAAAAAAAATGAGAGAAAGAGTTAGAGAGAGAAGTGATTGTGGGTGTTTGATGGTAACCGATTGTTCACAGTCATCAAGTGTGGTGGTTTTGGTGATTAAAATGGCTGCAAGTACAGCTGTGTTTCTGGGTTTCACGAAGGTGAGAGGGAGGGAGAGAGTGGTGAGGGTGGTGACGGATTACATGAAGAAGGAGATCAAGATTAGGAGAGAGAGATGATAGAGATAGAAAAGGAATTCGTTGGTGGTGGTTTCTGCAGGGGTGTCGCCCGATGATGTAGAGGTGGATCTTCATGGTGATGGGTTCAAGATTAAAGAGGATGGTGATGATTTCGATTGAGTTTGGAGTAGGAACAGAAACATGGTGGTTAATGGTTGAAAATGGTGGATGCCGTTAGATCCTGGTGGTGATGGAAGGAGGTGGAGGCTGAGTGGTGGTCCGGCTAGTGTGGTGATCGATGGTTTTCTTCCCATCTCCAACTCCCTATGTACATATATCTATGTATATGTAGATATATAATAATATGTAATAATTATATAATAATAATAATAATAATAATAATAATAATAATAATAATTATAATATATTATTAAATCATAAAGCAAGATCAATAATGTGGAGGAACAGTTTAGCAGCCACAAAGATTAAATTATTGTACCGACAGTCCTTGCGAAGTGTGTCCATTGCTAAACGGTTAATGTATAAAAGTGTCGCTAAAAATCTAAAATTTTTAGATTGAACATATTTAATTATTTCACTCATTAACTGTTTGAAACCTGATAAAAAAGGTTCGATAAATATTTATTTTCTGTTCCAATTAATATATACGGAGTACAAATATTTAAACTTAAAAGGGTAAAAATATTTTTATCAAACCTAAAATCTTCGTAATCAATTTACAGTTCAATTTTTATTTTCAATCTTTTTAAACACATATTAGAACTATATGAACGCTGGCGAAATGTCAAGCGAGTTGTACTGACGTTTACTATTTAAGCTCGAAATCATTCATATTCCCTTTCTATATATAAACAGTTTTCAAATAGCAAAGTTAAATACTAAAACAATTATATTATATATTTTTAAACAAATAGAATTAATATAACTTTATATATTTACAAGTAATATTTATTTACATATTTATACATATATCTATATATTATATAGTTTCCATTAATCGCATTTTACTTTATTTATTTTACAATATAAATCCTAATAATCATACTATATAATATTTTAAATTATGTTTCAAATTATAAATACCTATTTAAATATAAATATATGTTATCTATTTACAAATAATTGTTCGTGAATCGTCGAGAATGGTCTAAAGTTAAACGAATATATAAAACAGTTCGAAATATTTGTGACTCAACATTACAGACTTTAATTATCGTGTCGGAAATATATAAAGATTAAGTTTAAATTTGGTCGTAAATTCCCCGGTCATCACAATAGGGTACATTGGTGAGTCTAGACTACAACCGGCATATAGACTTGAAGTAGGAATTACTTGACTACTTGTGCATTTTACTCGAACTCGTCTATCACATCAAATTCTTATTCAATCTTAATCTCACGTTACTTAATTTAATTGACGCGCCACCTTGACTATATGAATTAGTGTCGAATGCACATATGAATTAGGGTAATATAATTTCCGGGATTATATTATGGTGACTCATATGAACATTCCGACATTATGACATAAAGAATTTAAGGCGAGTCAAGGAAAATTTTTTCTCTATCCTTATTCCATATCATGGTTAGTATTATTAAGAATACTAATCAACGGTATTCTTGTGTTTTGAAGGAACAATGCCTCCTCGTCATGTGCCACGCCATGAGACTCCCGAACAAGCTCTATAACGAATGATAGCCACCACCGTGGAAGCGGCCATGGCCGATCACTCCTCCAACAATAACAACAACCACAACAACAACAACAACAATGGAGCCGATAACTCAAACGAAGGGTGCTCCTACAAATCCTTCTTGGGGTGCAAACCTCACACTTTTGATGGAACCAGGGGACCGGTCGTGTCACCCGATGGTTTGAGCAAACGGAAGCCGTCTTTAGCATAAGCGGTTGTCGAGACCAAGACAAGGTTAAATACTCCACTCACACCTTCGCCGGTGTCGCTCTTACATGGTGGAATACTTATGTACAATCGGTGGGTACCGATGAAGCTCACGCCCTCTCTTGGGCCGATTTAAGGGAAAAGATAGTCATCGAATATTTCCCTCGCGAAAAAAACCCGAAAGCTCGAACAAGAGCTAAGAACCTTAGAGGCGGTCGGAAACGATCTCAAGGCCTATAATCAACGATTCGCCAAACTATCCTTGATGTGTCCCAACCTCGTGAACCCCGAATCTCAAAGGGTCGAACTTTATATGTATGGTCTTCCAAAGAGCATCAAACAAGGGGTGATGTCATCCAAACCCGCTAACCTACAACAAGCATTGAACATGGCCCGCCAATTGATCGAAACGGTTGACGAAATCGTAGTTCCGGCACCTAAGGCCTAGGATAAATCGGGCGGCAACAAAAGAAAGTGGGAACCCTCCCAATCAAGCAACAACAACTTTACTAAGAAGCCTTACACCTTCGACGCCAAGAAAAGTTATGGCGGAAATAAACCCTTTTGCAACAAATGCCACAAGCACCACTATGGTGAATGTAGCAATCTATTTTGCTACCGGTGCCAAAGGGGTGGTCATGTGGCCAACGATTGTAGAAGTGCCGCCCCCGTCGCTCAAAATGTGCCCAATGCACCAAAACCGGGTACTTGTTATGAATGTGGCCAAACGGGACATTTTAGAAATGCATGTCCGAAGAAGAAAGCCAACCCCAATACACGCGGCCGAGCTTTCAACATCAACACCGAGGAAGCCTGAGATGACAATGAATTAGTCACGAGTACGTTTCTCCTCAACAACACTTATGTTACTTTTTTATTCGATTCGGGTGCCGATAAGAGTTTTGTATCCAAGACTTTGACTCATTCTTTAAATACTCCACCACTCCCACTAGATACCACTTATACCATTGAAGTGGCCAACGGAAAACTATTGAGTGCCGACACATATTACCGGGGGTGTACGTTAAATATTTTGGGTAATGAGTTTGAAATTGACTTGATACCCATGGAACTAGGAAGCTTCGATGTATTAATCGGTATGAATTGGCTAGCCAAAACGAAATCTCACATCCTTTGTGATCTTAACGCAATCCGAATTCCTATCGAGAATGGTGAACCTTTGATCGTCTATGGCGATAAGAGTTGCACCGGACTCAACCTCGTTTCGTGTATTAAAGTTAGAAAACTACTCCGTAAGGGTTGTTTTGCGATCCTTGCTCACGTTAAGAAAGTCGAGTCCGATGAGAAGCATATCGACGATGTGCCAATTGTTAGTGACTATTCCGATGTATTTCCCGATGAATTGCCGGGTCTTCCTGCCGGGTCTTCCACCTCATCGACCGGTTGAATTCCAAATCGATCTTATTCCGAGAGCCGCACCCGTAGCACGTGAACCATATAGACTCGCTCCATCCGAAATGCAAGAATTGCAAAGTCAAATCCAAGAACTACTTGATCGTGGTTTTATCCAACCTAGCCATTCACCTTGGGGCGTTCCGATTTTGTTTGTTAAAAAGAAAGACAGATCCCTACGAATGTGCATTGATTATCGTGAACTAAACAAATTGACGGTTAAAAACCGATATCCTCTTCCTCGCATCGATGACCTCTTTGATCAACTACAAGGGTCTTGTGTATATTCAAAAATCGATCTCCGCTCGGGTTATCATCAATTAAGGGTTAAGGGGGAAGATGTCTCCAAAACTGCTTTCCGAACTCGTTATGGTAGTTATGAATTTCTTGTAATGCCATTTGGTCTCACTAACGCACCGGCGGTGTTCATGGATCTTATGAACCGCGTGTGCAAACCGTATCTTGACAAATTCATTATCGTGTTCATCAATGATATTTTGGTTTATTCTAAAAGCGAAGAATAACACGAGGAACACCTCCGGCTCGTGCTTGAACTTTTAAGATAAGAACGACTCTATGCCAAATTCTCCAAGTGTGAATTTTGGTTGAAGGAAGTTCAATTTCTTGGTCATGTTGTAAGTGACCAAGGTATTAAAGTCGATCCAACGAAAATCAAAGCCATTAGTAAATGGGAGACTCCCACTACTCCTACTCACATTCGTCAATTCTTGGGTCTCGCCGGATACTACCGTAGATTCATCAAGGATTTCTCTTTGATTGCTCGTCCTCTAACCGCTTTAACTCACAAGGGAAAGAAATTCAATTGGGTGACCGAACAAGAATCCGCATTTCAAATCTTGAAAACAAAGCTAACCACCGCTCCTATCTTGTCACTTCCCGAAGGCAATGACGATTTTGTTGTGTATTACGACACCTCGAAACATGGTTTTGGGTGTGTGTTGATGCAACGAACGAAAGTCATTTCTTATGCTTCTCGACAACTCAAAATTCATGAACGAAACTACACAACACATGATCTCGAACTCGGAGCCGTTGTCTTTGCACTTAAAATGTGGAGACACTATCTTTATGGAACCAAGAGTACTATCTTTACCGATCACAAAAGTCTCCAACACATCTTCGACCAAAAGCAACTAAACATGAGACAACGAAGGTGGATTGAAACCTTAAACGATTACGATTGCGAGCTCCGTTACCATCCCGGGAAGGCAAATGTAGTAGCCGATGCCTTAAGTCGAAAAGAAAGAGCGGTGCCTCTTCGTGTCCGAGCCTTAAACATCACCATCCACACCAACCTTAATAGCCAAATTCGGGTAGCCCAAGATGAGGCTCTTAAGGATGAATACGTTTCACACGAGCTCTTGAACATTCTCGTCTCTCGATTCGAAATTAGAGAGACCGGACTCCGATATTTCGCCGAAAGGATTTGGGTGCCTAGTTATGGGGACCTACAAAGCCTTATTTTAGATGAAGCCCATAAGTCACGATACTCGATTCACCCCGGTGCCAATAAGATGTACCACGACCTTAAACAACTATATTGGTGGCCGAACATCAAAAGGGACGTAGCTACTTATGTTTCCAAGTGTTTGACATGTTCCAAAGTCAAAGTCGAACACCAAAGACCGTCCGGATTACTTCAACAACCCGAAATCCCACAATGGAAGTGGGAAAGAATAACAATGGATTTTATCACCAAACTACCAAAAACGACGGGCGGTTATGATACCATTTGGGTTATTGTTGACCGTCTCACCAAATCCGCACACTTTCTCGCCATGAAGGAGACCGACAAAATGGAGAAACTTGCACGACTTTATATCAAGGAGATCGTAGCCCGACACAGTGTACCTTTATCGATTATCTCCGACCGAGATGGCTGTTTTGTTTCTAGATTTTGTCGTACTGATAATGCTAAAAACGAACATATATTTCATAGCATTATTTCTCAAGAAAGACAAGCTTTTAGTTGCAATTGTTCTATTTACAAGTGATATTCGTTTAAATAATAAAAGGTGAAGACAAAAGACAGATTCGACGAATTGAAGATGCAAACGACCAAAAAGCTCAAAAGTACAAAATACAATCCAAGAGGTTCCAATTATTGATAAGAAACGTCTCGAAATTACAAGAGTACAAGATTCAAAACGCAAAGTACAAGATATTAGATTGTACGCAAGGACGTTCGAAAATCCGGAACCGGGACCAGAGTCAACTCTCAACGCTCGACGCAACGGACTAAAAACTACAAGTCAACTATGCACATAAATATAATATAATATTTAAATAATTCTTATAATTATTTAATATATTATATTATTTATAAAACCGTCGGCAGAAGAAAACAACCAAATATGAGCCTCCCCAGCTGGCCATGCGATCGCATGGCCTGGAAGGCATAAATCCATGCGATCGCATGAGCCCCAGTTCCAGCCCACATGCCTATAAAAATCGAGCTTTGGTGCATCACAAAATCCATCTATCTTTCTCTTCTCTCAATATATACGTAATATATATATAATTTATATTTTAATTTTAATTTTAATTATAATTCTAATAAGAAGGGTATGTTAGCGAATGTTGTAAGGGTGTAAGTCAAAATTCTGTCCGTGTAACGCTACGCTATTTTTAATCATTGTAAGTTATGTTCAACCTTTTTATATTAATGTCTCGTAGCTAAGTTATTATTATGCTTATTTAATCCGAAGTAATCATGATGTTGGGCTAATCACTAAAATTGGGTAATTGGGCTTTGTACCATAATTGGGGTTTGGATAAAAGAACGACACTTGTGGAAATTAGACTATGGGCTATTAATGGTTTTTATATTAACTAAACAATACCTTGTTAATTTAATATACAAACTTATAATTCGACGTATTTATATATAACCACATACGCTTAATCGGACACGATGGGCGGGATATTTATATGTACGAATTATTGTTCATTTGACCGGACACGGGGATGGATTAATAGTCAATGGACTCATTAAAACAGGGGTGGATTACATTCAAGGGTAATTGGTGTAATTGTTAACAAAGTAGTAAAACCTTGGTTTACACGCAGTCGATAACCTGGTGTATTCATTAAACAAAGTATTAAAACCTTGTTACAATTCGAATCCCCAATTAGTTGGAATATTTGACTTCGGGAATAAGATTAATTTGACGAAGGCTTTCGCTCTTTATATTTATGACTGATGGACTATTATGGACAAATCCGTATGGACATATTAAATAATCCAGGACAAAGGACAATTAACCCATGGGCAATAAAACTAAAATCAACACGTCAAACATCATGATTACGGAAGTTTAAATAAGCATAATTCTTTTATTTCATATTTAATTTCCTTTATTTTATATTTAATTGCACTTCTAATTATCGCATCTTTATTGTTATTGTATTTAATTGCACTTTTAATTATTGTACTTTTTAATTATCGCAAGTTTATTTTATCGCACTTTTATTATTCGCAATTTCATTATCGTTATTTACTTTACGCTTTAAATTAAGTCTTGTATTTATTATTTTACATTTGGTTTTAACTGCGACTAAAGTTTTAAAATCGACAAACCGGTCATTAAACGGTAAAAACCCCCCTTTATAATAATAATATTACTTATATATATATTTGTATTTTTATAAAAGTAAACTAATATAGCGTTAAGCTTTGTTTAAAAAGATTCCCTGTGGAACGAACCGGACTTACTAAAAACTACACTACTGTACGATTAGGTACACTGCCTATAAGTGTTGTAGCAAGGTTTAAGTATATCCATTCTATAAATAAATAAATATCTTGTGTAAAATTGTATCGTATTTAATAGTATTTTCTAGTAAAAATTAATAGCTATTTTATATACACCTCGCACGACATCAAGTTATTTTTGGCGCCGCTGCCGGGGACCTCTTAAACGCCGGAAGCGCAACGCTAATATAAAAAAAAAAGATTTTTAGTTTACTTTTATTAAAATTCATTTTTATAAAAATACGTTTTAAATATTTGAAAATAAAAACAAAAATATAAATATTTTTTTAGAGTTTGGTAAGTATTTAAGTTTTATAAAGTTTCTTTATTTCTATTTTTTTTAGTTTGTAAAAATATAAGTTTTATTTAATTAATAAATATATTTTATATTTTACAGCAAAAAAAAAAAAAAATTATTAATTCGGCCTGTACTGTAGCAGCCCACTCTGTGGCCCGAAACCCTAGCCCATGCGATCGCATGGCTGGGCAACTGAGGACTCATACGATCGCATGAGCCCATCTGACACGCCCTACTGAACCTGCCGACAGCATTAATTACGGATACTAAATTATTATTATTATATTTAAACCCTAATTAGGGTTATATATAATATATATTAATTTAGTTTTTATTATTAATTTGTATCATTTAGTTTAATTAGTTTAATTAAATTGTAAAATTAATAGTTTTATAAAATAAATAATATAAAAATAATATTTTTATAAAAATTGTAATTTTTACAACTTTTTGTATATTTTTATATTTTGTCCCTTTTTAATCGTTTTAGCGTAATATTTGTATTTTTCGCTCATATTTAGTTTTAAACTTAGTTTTTGCCATAGTTATTTTACTTCTAGATTTTTAGGCTTTGCCGTAGAATTCCTTAAGTGCTTTTTCTTTAGACTAAGATTTAGGTGCTTTAGAATTTTGCGACGCCTTTTTAAGTTTTAGTTTCTTTTTAAGTTATTTCCATTTGGGATTTAGTTTTTTCTGTAAGCTTTAATATTTTTAGACGACTTTTTCCTATGTATCAATTATCATTCCAATTAGTAATCTCAATTTGCGATTATAATTTTAAGATAGTTATAGTAATAAGGTTAGGTTAGTCAAGTATTTTTAAGTTTTATAAGTTTCTTTTATTTTTCCGTCACCTTTTATTTTTCAACCATTTTTCTTTTTCGACCTTTTTCGACGAATTTTTTTTTCTTTCTTATTTCTCTCTATTCTAGTTTTAGGACATAGATTTTTATTCTACTTCTTATCTAAATTTCTTAAAATTACGAAAATTTATTTTAAGTGGTTAAATTGATAGACATCAAAATTTTCTGGTTCGTAGTAATAGTTGGATTTGTACGTGGACCGGGTTATTGGAGCCAAACGGTCCTCAATTATATTGAGACCAAACGAATCCTGCCCCTCTGCTGCATCTTTTGGCTATTCGAAACGTGGGCAAAATCAGAAAAGTCTATTGATTGGATAACTTATTATAATTTTTCTTTCCTTTTAAAAACTAATAGGATATTCAGTGAATGCACCGAGCAAGACGTTCACCACCTTTTGTACGCTCACCACCTGTAACTAGATCAAGACATTTAGCAAATATTACCGCCGTTGATTTTTCTTTAGAATCGTCATCCAGTCGACCAAGTACTCCAGTTCAAATTTCCGATAATCCATTTTTTGAACCCGACCTCACAATTGAGAATCCGGAGAATATTCAGGAACGATTCGTAGATCCTGAACCACTAAACTTTCTTCCGGAACCACCAATCATTCAAACAGAGATTGTTGAGGAACGAACCATTAAATCAGAATCCTCTAGTGATTCCGATTCAACAAATTCAATTATGGAGAATCTGGAACCTTTAAGTATGGAATACCGAATGAGAGCTAAACGCACTGGCCAAGGTCACACAATTACTCATCCAGACATTAATGCGCCAGATTATGAAATCAAAGGACAAATTCTACACATGGTGACTAATCAATGCCAATTTAGTGGTGCGCCGAAGGAAGATCCAAATGAACATTTACGTACCTTTAATAGGATCTGCACACTATTTAAAATTCGAGAAGTGGAGGATGAACAGATATATCTCATGTTATTTCCCTGGACTTTAAAAGGAGAAGCCAAAGATTGGTTGGAATCGTTACCTGAAGGGGCGATTGATACATGGGATGTTTTAGTTGAAAATTTTCTTAAACAATTCTTTCCTGCATCTAAAGCCGTAAGACTTCAAGCAAAAATTGTTACGTTCACACAGAAGCCGAATGAAACTCTATATGAGGCGTGGACAAGATATGGAAAGTTATTAAGAGGATGTCTGCAACATGGTTTAGACACCTGTCAAATAGTACATATATTCTACCAAGGATGCGACATCACTACAAGAAAAGACATAGATATAGCAGCTGGTGGTTCTATTATGAAAAAAACCGAAACTGATGCTTACAAAATTATAGATAACACTGCTTCCCACTCACATGAGTGGCACCAAGAAAAAGATATCGTTAGATCATCTAAAGCAGCTAGAGCCGATTCTAGCCATGACTTAGATTCCATTTCTGCAAAGATAGATGCTGTCGAGAGACGAATGGAAAAGATGAATAAAGATATTCACTCAATACGAATTAGTTGTGAGCAGTGTGGAGGACCACATTTGACAAAAGATTGTCTCAGTATTGAATTAACAATGGAACAAAGAGAGAATATTTCATACATAAACCAAAGGCCTGGAAATAATTATCAGAATAATTATCAACCGCCAAGACCTATTTACAATCAAAACCAGAACTATAACTGAAATATTCCATACAACAACCAACAAGGTCCTAGCAATCAACAAGTATCCAATAATAATTACAATCAACAAAGACCTAATTTTCAAAACAAACCACCACAACAAACCGATGATAAAAAGCCGAATTTAGAAGATATGATGACGAAGCTAGTTGAAACTCAAACGCAGTTTTTCACATCTCAGAAACAAACTAATGAACAAAATGCTCAAGCATTTAGAAATCAACAAGCTTCTATTCAAAATCTGGAACAAGAAGTAAGTAACCTAGCAAGGTTAATAGGTGAAAGAAAACCGAGAAGTCTACCTAGTGATACAAATGCTAACCCCCGGAATGAAACAGCTAAAGCCATTACCACAAGAAGTGGTACAACACTTAAACCACCTGAAATACCTGTAACTTCTGATGAAGCTATTCCTACTCCACAAGAACCACAACCTGATCAAGATAAGGAAAAAGAACCGGTAGTTGAAAAGGTTAATGAAGATAACACAGTTAAGGCTAAACCTTATGTTAAACCATACCAACCACAACTTCCTTACCCGAGTAAAATGAAGAAAGAGAAACTTGAAGCCGAGCAATCCAAATTCTTGGATATGTTTAAACAGATAAATGTAAATATTCCTTTCATTGATGTGATTTCAGGAATGCCTAGATATGCTAAATTCTTGAAAGATCTAATCTCAAATAGAAAGAAAATGGAAGAACTCTCGGCTGTTACTATGAATGCTAATTGTTCAGCAGTGCTGTTGAATAAGATACCAGAAAAACTATCTGATCCAGGAAGTTTCACAATTCCATGTTTTCTGGGTAGTCTTAGTTCAATAGAAGCATTGGCAGACTTAGGTGCTAGTATAAATCTAATGCCGTATTCACTATACGCTAAACTAGACCTTGGAGAATTGAAACCAACCAGAATAAGCATACAACTAGCCGATAGATCAATAAAATATCCTAGAGGGATAATGGAGAACATGCTAGTTAAAGTTGGTACTTTAGTATTTCCAGTAGATTTTGTTGTTTTGGACATGGAAGAAGATTCTCAAGTTCCTCTCATATTAGGAAGACCATTCTTATACACGGCTAAAGCAATGATAGACGTGTTCGGTAAGAAACTGACCCTAAGTATAGAGGATGAGAGTGTTACCTTTTCAGTTGATAGAGCAATGCAACAACCACAATCTGCAGATGATACATGTTATTATATTCAAACTATAGATGCACATGCAGAATTATTAGAAGAATTTGCAGAATTACAAGGAACAGGATAATGTTCTTTAGGAGAAGGTAATGAACCAATTGATGAAGCTGAAATGTTAGCTACACTAATAGCTAATGGATATGAACCAACAACAGAAGAAATTCAAATGCTAAAAGAAGAAGACAGATATCGATACAAATCATCGATAGAAGAACCTCCAAAATTAGAGTTAAAGCCACTTCCAAACCATTTGGAATACGCTTATTTACATGGTGAATCTGAATTACCTGTAATAATATCGTCTTCTCTTACTGAAAATGAGAAATCACAACTCATTTCTGTGTTGAAAGCTCATAAACCAGCCATTGCATGGAAGATTCATGATATTAAAGGAATAAGTCCTTCGTATTGCACACATAAAATCCTTATGGAAGAAGGTCATAAAACGTATGTGCAACGCCAACGAAGACTAAATCCAAATATGCAAGATGTAGTTAAAAAAGAGATTATTAAACTGCTAGATGCAGGTCTAATTTATCCAATTTCTGATAGTCCATGGGTAAGCCCAGTTCAATGCGTGCCTAAGAAGGGTGGCATGACTGTCATTACAAATGAGAAAAATGAGCTTATTCCTACTAGGACTGTAACAGGATGGCGTGTGTGTATTGATTATAGAAAATTAAATGACGCCACCAGAAAAGATCACTTTCCCTTACCTTTCATAGATCAAATGTTGGAAAGATTAGCCGGAAATAGTTACTATTGTTTTCTAGATGGATTTTCCGGATATTTTCAAATTCCAATAGCACCCGAAGATCAAGAGAAAACCACATTCACGTGCCCTTATGGTACTTTTGCTTACAAACGCATGCCATTTGGATTTTGTAACGCCCCTGCAACCTTTCAAAGGTGTATGATGGCGATTTTTCACGACATGATAGAAGAATGCATGGAAGTTTTCATGGATGACTTTTCAGTCTTCGGTGATACATTTGAATCATGTCTAGTTAATCTGGAACGAATGCTAATTAGATGCGAACAATCAAATCTAGTACTTAATTGGGAGAAATGCCATTTTATGGTTAAAGAAGGCATCGTTCTTGGTCATAAAATTTCAAAAGAAGGAATTGAAGTGGATAGAGCTAAAGTAGATGTAATTGCTAAACTTCCAAATCCCACCAATGTTAGAGGAGTTAGGAGTTTTCTAGGGCATGCTGGTTTTTACCGACGTTTCATAAAAGATTTTTCTAAAATTGCCACTCCTATGAATAAACTCCTAGAAAAGGATGCTCCATTCATCTTTTCAGATGAATGTATCAAATCTTTTAATATTCTTAAAGAGAAACTCACTAATGCACCGATCATGATAACACCAAATTGGAATCTACCATTTGAACTAATGTGCGATGCAAGTGATTTTGCAATGGGAGCCGTTTTAGGACAAAGGATTGAAAAATGATTTCAACCTATATATTATGCTAGTAAGACGTTACAAGGAGCACAAACGAACTATACAACTACTGAAAAAGAACTCCTTGCTATTGTCTTTGCTTTTGACAAATTTCGATCATATCTCGTTCTAGCAAAAACGGTGGTCTATACCGACCATTCTGCTCTTAGATACCTATTTTCAAAACAAGATGCTAAACCAAGATTAATCCGTTGGATCTTACTCTTACAAGAGTTTGATATTGAAATCCGAGATAAAAGAGGAGCAGAAAATCTCGCCGCTGATCATCTTTCTCGTCTTGAAAATCCTGAGTTAGAAGTTCTAAATGAATCGGCCATACAAGACAACTTTCCTGATGAATATCTATTGAAGATAGATTATAAAGAAATCCCATGGTTTGCAGACTATGCAAACTACTTAGTTTGTGGATTCCTTGAAAAAGGATTATCGTACCAAAAACGAAAGAAATTCTTCAGTGATATAAAACACTATTTTTGGGAAGATCCACATTTGTTTAAAAGTTGTCCCGATGGAATAATACGCCGATGTGTATTTGGAGATGAAGCTAGTAAAATTTTAAACCATTGTCACACAGGACCAACAGGAGGGCATTATGGGCCTCAACTAACAGCAAGAAAAGTTTATGATGCTGGATTCTATTGGCCTACAATTTACAAAGACGCACACCTTCTTTGCAAATCCTGTGATGCTTGTCAAAGGGCCGGAAAAATAAGTCAACGTGATGAAATGCCACAAAATAAGTTAACGTCATCCAAGTATGTGAAGTATTTGACATTTGGGGTATTGACTTTATGGGTCCATTTCCAAAATCTCATAATAATCTATATATACTCGTAGCCATTGATTATGTATCTAAATGGGCGGAAGCACAAGCTCTCCCAACTAACGATGCACGAGTTGTAGTCAATTTTTTAAAACGTCTTTTTGCAAGGTTTGGAACACCGAAAGCTTTAATAAGTGATCGGGGAACTCATTTCTGTAATAATCAACTTGAGAAAGTTCTTAAAAGATATGGAGTAACTCATAAAATCTCCACCGCATATCATCCACAAATAAGTGGACAAGTTGAAAATTCCAACCGAGCTTTAAAACGTATTCTAGAGAAAACCGTAGGATCAAATCCGAAGGAATGGTCCATTAAATTGGAGGATGCACTATGGGCTTTTAGAACAGCCTACAAAACTCCAATTGGAACCACACCTTTTAGACTTGTTTATGGAAAAGCATGTCATCTTCCAGTAGAAATTGAACACAAAGCATTTTGGGCTTTGAAGACATGTAATCTTGATTTACATGAAGCCGGACGTCTACGATTAAGTCAACTAAACGAATTAGAAGAATTAATACATGAGCATACGAAAATTCGTTAATCTATAAAGAAAGAACGAAGAAATGGCATGATAAAAGAATCAGAAGTTTAAAAGAATTTAAGGAAGGAGACAGAGTTCTTCTTTTCAATTCACGATTCAAGCTATTTCCTGGAAAATTGAAATCAAGATGGTCTGGACCATTCATAGTCAAAAGAGTTTTCCCATACGGAACAATAGAATTAATAAATTCAAATGGGATTGAATTTAAAGTTAATGGTCACAGAGTTAAACATTACATACATGGTCCGATGGAAGTCGACAACGAAGTTAATCACAATTTCGACACCACAGCTAACTAAGTGTGGGGAGAATCAAGTCTTTAAAGGATAATATGTATTTCTGTTAGAGTTAGATTGTCTGTTTTCGTGTAGTTCTCGAAAATGGAACCCGAATGGTCTTTCCCTAGCAGACCCTAAAGAACTAGTCTTCTCCCCCCATTCTGAATTTTTATTTTTTTAGGAAATGAAGACTGCCTGTGAACTAAACCATGGTCAAATGCTACACGCTTTGATCACTAAACGTAATAATGACATACTACCAAGTGAAATAGTATCAGTAATCAGAGAAAGAATGGACGGAGTTAGAAAAGAATCCAGATGCGAAGATATTAAGTTACAATTTGGTAAAGGAAAATCAAAATCCGCAGCGAAAAGAAGAGCACGACACCTAGAAAGATGTCACAAATGCGGAAAATGGTCACATGGAGGTAAATGTTCAAATAATCAAACCTATTCAAATACCGAATTTGTTACTTTATGCAGAGACGGACCGTTCATATGTTTAGAAGAAAAGATACTAAATGCTCGAGGTTATGCCTATGTAGCTATGGAAAACCAATTAAACCGACTATCTTATGAATGGGATAGATCATATAACTAAGAATACTATCTCACAGGTAAGTCTGTACAGTTTTTATTTTATTTTTTTTATTTTTAACCTTTTGATAATAAACGCTAATTTGTTCGCTATAAAGTATTAAATTGGTATTGAATAAAATTAGGTTTGGCGACCGAAATTATTGATATCATTAAAAAAAAAAAAATTATTACATCACTGCGAAATTAAACGTTTATTCTTAAGGTATAAATATCTTTAATCAATCAACCCAAAATATTTCAAAAATTCGTCATGAGTTAAATTAGGTCTTGGAACCGAAATTACTTTACCGAAAAGAGGGGCGCATATTTTTGATAATATTTGATTGATTAAAGTGGGATAAAATGCCAAAAAGATTTTTAATTTTATTTTTACCATATTTTTAAAATTAATATTTAAATCTTAAATTAATATTGTAAACTTTGTAAAAACAATATTTTTAAAATTGTAAATATTTGAATTTTTAAATTAAGTTTGGTGTGAATTTTTAATTTTTAAAATATGAATTTTTAATTTTATGCATTTCAAATTTTAAGTTTGGTGCGAATTTTTAATATTAATTTTGAATTTTATATTTAAGTTGTGTGAATTTAAAAACAAAAATTTACTTTATCTCATTAAGTTAAAAATATGATTTTTAAAAATTCGTCGTAAGTTGAAGACTAGGTCTTTAAACCGAAATTGCTTTACCCAAGGGAGGGACGAGAACTTTTATTATCATTATTTTTAATCTTATAGAATTAAATTATGCCTAAAACATTAAAAAAAAAAAAAAAAAAAGCTGAAAACACTGTACCCGGACCCCCATGCGATCGCATGGGTTTTACACTTCAACTCCATGCGATCGCATGGAGCTGAAATCCTGGCCTGATACATACAGCAGCCTGTTCTGTCTTCCTCACCACAACACACACATTCTCGAAAAAACTCTCAAATCTTCACCAAATTTCGCCAAAATTCACTGTAATTCGTCATTTTTCTTGCTCTAATCATGCCTAGATTCTCATTCTTCAGCAAATTGGTAAAAATTACACCCCTAAACTCTATAAATTCCTAGTTTTTGTGATAATTACCAATTTTTTACCTAATGCAATTTTGTTAATTTCTAGTGTAATTAGTGTTAAATTGTTAGTATTTTATGCATGTATAACCTAGATTGATGCTATTTAACATGATTTGAAGCCAAAAACTTCAAAAATTTTAGAAATCTAGGGTTTGTGTTCTTGAGCAATTTGGGGCTTTTTGATATAAACAGGTTATGGCCGATTTTTGTCATGAATTATTGCTAAATTGAGTAGTGTAACATGTTTAGATAGTTAAATGATCCAAACAATGATCCTAAACATGATTTTTGGAGATTAAAGTGGACTTTTTAAGTCCAAAATTCATGAACTTGATTAATTTGATATATATTTGCCATTTGAGACTTGTTTAATTATTAGTAATGAATATTTTGACATGTTATTTGAGTTAAATGCTTATGAATTTTGTATACATTTTCATATGTGCTTATTTGAAAAGTGTAGAATTGTGAAAAATTGTGAAAATGTGTATAAGTTTAATTTTGATTTAACATGTTATAGTGATTGTTTTAAGTTGTTATTTTGCTAACACTAATGCATATTTGGTTGCACAAATTTTGTGTTTAATGTATTTTACAGAGAGCCGATACTGGAGGTTCAGGAGCATCATCATCTAGACGACCAGCACCAGCACCAGAACCAGAACCAGAAATGCAACACGAACAAGAACCACAACAGGAACAACAACAACAGCCTGATCAGCACATACCTTATTATGATCCGGTACAGTTTGTTGATGAATTCATAGTATTCCCAATGAGGCCGCCAGTAGAATTCCCAACAATTCCTGAGCACACTCTACATCCTAATCTGAGATTTGATAGAAGATGGAGAGATTACGAGACATATCAAAGGAACAAATTCAAATTGGTAACAAAAAATGTAGAGGTGCCAAGGGTAATCGATTGGGCCCCTTTGGAAACGGTCCATCTAGCTGACCGTGTTAGACAGCTTTTAGTTCAAAGGTATGGCAGTTCTTCTTTTACAGATTGGGAACGTCTTTTCACCATTCGTAGACCTGTATATAAGGAATGGTGTGTTGAGTTGATGAGTACTGTATCACTTGATAGAAATATAGTTAGAATAGATGATAGAAGATTTCTTAGGTTTATCCTTGGCGGTAGGATGTACAGAATGTCCATGCTGGACATGGCCAGAGCCTTACAGATATATACTCCTGGTGAGTTGCTATTACCCGATTGTACAAACTTGATTCATTATGGTGAACGGGTAGATAGTAACTTTGACGCTGACGCCATTTGGAGGCGTATGTCACATTTTGATGTTTTTACACGAGCAGGAGGACACTCCTATACACATATTGACAGAGCCGAGCTTCGTATTATTCATAGATTTTTGGCTAACTCGGTTACACAAAGAGGTCATAATAAAGAAAAAATTACCTTATATGATTTATTCTACCTAAAGTGTATTCGGGATCCTAGAAGCTTTGTCAATATCCCTTACTGTGTTGCTTTTTATTTATCTAAAATGGTAGAGAGAATGCAGGACGGGAGTATAATAGGAGGAGGTATTTTTGTTACTCTTATTGGAGAGTATTTAGGTGTTGATAGGAACCAAGGGGGTCCATTACAGATTTGTAGAGAACAGGTTGAGCCCTTAGGATTGAAAGTTTATGTGGGTGCTAAGGTATTGAAAAGTAGACGTAACCAGGCAGTACCCTATGAGGGATCTCATCCTCAGGTAGAGAAAGGCTCAGACGAGGAAATGGAGGAGGCGGAAGACATTAGGGATGTCTTTCGAGATGCTATTCTTGACTTCCACGTTCGTATAGATGAGGAAGCAATGACGAACGCGGCCAGACATAGTATGTATGAGCAGTGGAACTCCGAGCGAGTATACGAGGATTATAGGCGACGCCAACACGATAGCTGGTTAGTTCATCAGCACCAAATCATGAGCCAGCTATCATATCAGGTACCAAATAACTATGTACCTACTCGACCTGCTCATTTTCCGCCACATAGCCCCGATATCCGACCACCCTTTAACCGGTATGACTATAACCAAGCCTATCAGAACACCTATAACCAATAATGGAACCCACCCGATGAGATGAACTGGAACCCCTATTTAGACTGATTTAGTTCCATTTGGTTATTTTTATGATTTTTATGTTTTTATCTTTTGACTTTTTCATGTTTAAACTTATGTTATTGGATATATTTGTGTAATTTTTATTATTTTATTATTATTGTGTACTAATATTTCATATTTAGAATTTGAAAGTGGGATATTAAGTCCCATTTCAAATTGCCATGCATGATTATATTTGTATGTATGCATATTGGCGATTGTACAAAACAGGGTAAAACAGCGCAATTTTAAAGACTGGCATTAAGTTCAGCAAAAGCTACTAATTTTGACGACAAGATAATAAATAAATGTGATGTAACAACAGACGAAATGAACAAATGCTATGCACCATTTATCATTCAGCAAACAAACGCCAATATGTTTGGAAACTTTGGTAAAATTTAATCATTTCTACGCTAATCACCCTCAATAATTTAAATTGTACTGATTTCTTGCAAATGAGGGCATTGCAAGATCTTAAGTGTGGGAAGGGGTTAAATTCTTTCGGATTTTTAAAATTTTTATCTTTATACACTTGGTTACCATTAAAAAAACCAGTAACGTAGTAGCTGTATTAGAATCTAGTGCTCTCTGATAATAAAGAACAGCCCTAGTCTTATATACTGACTACCCAATTCTAGTAAAATTTTTCAAAATTTTCAATTAAATGAACTCAAAATCATGTTTATACATATTTATGAACGATAAAACTAGGTGTTAACACCGAAATTATTGTTACCTCAGAAAGGACATAAATTGAGAAACAAATCAAAATGTTAAAATTCATTTAAAATGGAATAGAGGACGATAAAAAGGAAAATAAAAGCCAAGGGTGGGAAAATTTACCAAGTTATCTTAAACATATGTCACATATATCTGTAACAAATAACTAAAAATACTTTTGCTTTGGACTAAACTAAACTATTTTACCCGATGAAAGAAAAGAAGAGATGGATCTACACGTTGAATCAATTCCATCATTAAAAGGAAGTAAAGTCTTCCGAAAAAGACACGCGCTTCTTGATTTAGGTCAAGAAGTTGTCGTCCAGACCAGCTGTAGGTTGACGAAAAATCTAGAAAAGTCATCACTAAAATCAGCAGGAAATCCACGGACCTCAGCATTAAACAGGGTCGCCAAGTGGTCAGATTTATCCTAACCATGAGAAGGATTTATCTCGTAAAATGGGGGGGCACCATGCAAATTAGCTGGATAAGACTAATAAATCAGATCCCCAGAAAGGATAATCTCCTTAAAAGATCAAAAATCAGCTTTTAAGCCTGATATTACTCAATCCTAGAGATTGACATTAAAGATTGAGAATTCAAACTCATGGAATTCAATGATATCTAAACACGAGCTTGAACGAGAAAATATTTTGATCAAAATTACAAACCGATTTGTTTTCTGAAAACCCTATTTTCAATGCGTTCATTACCATTGAACGTAAAATCCTAGGAATTCACCTGGAATTCATTAGGTCACCTGAACTAAATCGGGTGTCAACCGTAAGAACGGTGGTTGCATAGCGTGGTCAAAGACAGGACCTTGTGCCAGACGGAAAAATTATAAGGGTGAGCTTTACTATTGCTCCTACCAAGGATAGTAATTGCGTCCGACACATTATAAACCATAATTAAAAGCATGTCAGGGGACATTGCCTTAACAGTTGCTTGTTCAACGCTTTCCTTTACAACCGGATGGTAGTTTACCGAAAGGTAATATACGGGACAAGTAAACAGGACGTGTTGCTTTCCAAATACAAGGTTAGCAAGTGGGTGACACAAAACCATAAGTTTTGAGCTAAAATTTTCAAATCTGAAACCCACCAAACCCACAAAAATATTTTGCAAACACCGGTGAAGGGTTATTCCGGAAAACTTATCTAGGGTAAAAGCTAGATTGAATTTTCAAAAGATCAAATATTTTCATAAAGATCCAATTTCCTTAAGGATCTACATTTTCATAGTCATGTGGGACTGTAAACCGCCTTTCAAATGTGCACTTTGCTTTGGAAACCGAAAGTAAATCGGCTATTTGATTGCAAGTGTCGTTGACCTAAACCCGAGGCAACTGTGGATGACACACCCACCTTTAACCATGGTTCTATCGTTACTATCATTGTTTATACCGCCGTATAGAAATCACTGATGTACAAAGTGTGAAGAATAAAGAAGTGATTCTAGTATTTCAAGACGATATTGCTTGAGGACAAGCAACGCTCAAGTGTGGGAATATTTGATAATGCTAAAAACGAACATATATTTCATAGCATTATTCCTCAAGAAAGACAAGCTTTTAGTTGCAATTGTTCTATTTACAAGTGATATTCGTTTAAATAATAAAAGGTGAAGACAAAAGACAGATTCGACGAATTGAAGACGCAAACGACCAAAAAGCTCAAAAGTACAAAATACAATCCAAGAGGTTCCAATTATTGATAAGAAATGTCTCGAAATTACAAGAGTACAAGATTCAAAACGCAAAGTACAAGATATTAAATTGTACGCAAGGACGTTCGAAAATCCGGAACCGGGACCAGAGTCAACTCTCAACGCTCGACGCAACGGACTAAAAATTACAAGTCAACTATGCACATAAATATAATATAATATTTAAATAATTCTTATAATTATTTAATATATTATATTATTTATAAAACCGTCGGTAGAAGAAAACAACCAAATATGAGCCTCCCCAGCTGGCCATGCGATCGCATGGCCTGGAAGGCATAAATCCATGCGATCGCATGAGCCCCAGTTCCAGCCCACATGCCTATAAAAATCGAGCTTTGGTGCACCACAAAATCCATCTATCTTTCTCTTCTCTCAATATATACGTAATATATATATAATTTATATTTTAATTTTAATTTTAATTATAATTCTAATAACAAGGGTATGTTAGCGAATGTTGTAAGGGTGTAAGTCGAAATTCTGTCCGTGTAACGCTACGCTATTTTTAATCATTGTAAGTTATGTTCAACCTTTTTATATTAATATCTCGTAGCTAAGTTATTATTATGCTTATTTAATCCGAAGTAATCATGATGTTGGGCTAATCACTAAAATTGGGTAATTGGGCTTTGTACCATAATTGGGGTTTGGATAAAAGAACGATACTTGTGGAAATTAGACTATGGGCTATTAATGGGTTTTATATTAACTAAACAATACCTTGTTAATTTAATATACAAACTTATAATTCGACGTATTTATATATAACCACATACGCTTAATCGGACACGATGGGCGGGATATTTATAAGTACGAATTATTGTTCATTTGACTGGACACGGGGATGGATTAATAGTCAATGGACTCATTAAAACAGGGGTGGATTACATTCAAGGGTAATTGGTGTAATTGTTAACAAAGTAGTAAAACCTTGGTTTACACGCAGTCGATAACCTGGTGTATTCATTAAACAAAGTATTAAAACCTAGTTACAATTCGAATCCCCAATTAGTTGGAATATTTGACTTCGGGAATAAGAATAATTTGACGAAGGCTTTCGCTCTTTATATTTATGACTGATGGACTATTATGGACAAATCCGTATGGACATATTAAATAATCCAGGACAAAGGACAATTAACCCATGGGCAATAAAACTAAAATCAACACGTCAAACATCATGATTACGGAAGTTTAAATAAGCATAATTCTTTTATTTCATATTTAATTTCCTTTATTTTATATTTAATTGCACTTCTAATTATCGCATCTTTATTGTTATTGTATTTAATTGCACTTTTAATTATTGTACTTTTTAATTATCGCAAGTTTATTTTATCGCACTTTTATTATTCGCAATTTCATTATCGTTATTTACTTTACGCTTTAAATTAAGTCTTGTATTTATTATTTTACATTTGGTTTTAACTGCGACTAAAGTTTTAAAATCGACAAACCGGTCATTAAACGGTAAAAACCCCCCTTTATAATAATAATATTACTTATATATATATTTGTATTTTTATAAAAGTAAACTAATATAGTGTTAAGCTTTGTTTAAAAAGATTCCCTGTGGAACGAACCGGACTTACTAAAAACTACACTACTGTACGATTAGGTACACTGCCTATAAGTGTTGTAGCAAGGTTTAAGTATATCCATTCTATAAATAAATAAATATCTTGTGTAAAATTGTATCGTATTTAATAGTATTTTCTAGTAAAAATTAATAGCTATTTTATATACACCTCGCATGACATCACGTACCTTGCAAGAAGCGTTAGGAACGCGTTTAGACATGAGCACCGCATATCATCCTCAAACCGATGGACAAAGCGAACGTACAATTCAAACCTTAGAGGACATGTTACGAGCTTGCGTGGTTGATTTTGGAAAAGCTTGGGACAAGCACTTACCTCTCTCCGAGTTCTCTTACAACAATAGTTATCACGCGAGTATAAAAGCAGCCCCATTCGAAGCATTATATGGCCGAAAATGCCGTTCTCCTCTTTGTTGGGCTGAAGTAGGTGACGTACAAATCACCGGACCCGAACTCATTCACGAAACCACCGAGAAGTTCGTTCAAATCCGAGATAGGCTTCGGACGGCCCGGAGTCGTCAAAAGTGCTATACCGACAAAAGACGCAACGACCTTGAATTTCAAGTCGGTGACCGCGTCATGTTAAAAGTCGCACCTTGGAAGGGTGTAATCCGTTTTGGGAAACGCGGGAAGCTAAATCCGCGGTATATTGGTCCTTTCGAAATCTTGGAGCGTATTGGAACCGTTGCTTATCGTTTAGATCTTCCGCCTCAATTGAACTCCGTTCATCCTAACTTCCATGTATCTAACTTGAAAAAGTGTCTTGCCGAACCCGATATCGTCATCCCTCTCGAGGAACTTACTATTGATGACAAACTTCATTTTGTGGAGGAACCGGTTGAAATTGTGGACACCTCCGTTAAGACATTGAAACAAAGCCGAATCCCGATTGTTAAAGTCCGTTGGAACGCCAAAAGGGGACCCGAGTTTACTTGGGAAAGGCAAGATCAAATGCAAAAGAAATACCCTCATTTATTCCCGGCTCACCAACGCAAGATCCCGAGGAAGAAACAACGACTACTACACCTACTTAAAATTTCGGGACGAAATTTCTTTTATGGAGTAGGTAATGTAACATCCCGCCTTTTTCCGTTTACTTTTCCGTTTAACTATTTAAAGTCCGTTATATGATTATGACATCCCTCGTTAATACGCATTTTAAAATATCTCGTTTAGGTAATTCATGCACCCGCAACCGAACTAGAGGGACCATTGTTGCCAAGAGAGCAAAGAGGTGACTAGGTCAACTAGTCAACCCTTCACTCTCATCCATTCATTATTTCTTTTCTTTTCCATTTTTCTCTAATACTTTCACAAATTCTCTCAAACACCATTATAAAGATTCATCATCTAATCAAAATCTAGCAAGCTTCAATCTAAACTAATTACATATTTGGAATCCTTGCAACTTCCTCTTTGATTCCATACCGATTACATCTCGTTTGGGTAACTTTCTAAAATCACTAGATTTTGTGTTCTTGATGTTTTTAACTTATCAAGTTGTTAATTAGTGTCTATGGCTCAAGACTAACATGATTATATGATTTATATGCTCGATTTCATTATTTGAAGTAACTAGCTTGAATATGAACTTTGGTGTGTTTGATTTGGTAATTTGGTTGCTTAAATGTTGTTTTTATGGTAAAGTGCAAGTATTAAATGTGTTACTAGTAACACTAGCTTCAATTTGATGTGTAGATTGTTTTAGAAAACTTCATAAACTTGATTATTGGTTTTGGTGGATTTGGGTTAGGGTTTGATGAACTTGAAATGAACTTTTGATGCTTTGAATGACATGAAATGTTATTTGTAACTGTTAGGTTGTATTGTATGCTTGATCACCTTCGAAACGGCATATCATTCAAATAAATTGGTTGCCGAATCATCGAATTTCATTTATGAACTTGATTACATTTAATGAGGAGCTTTGAATGTGATTTTGGCTCTTGTAAAAGTAAATGTGATGGATGAAATGTGTTTAGTTGTTTTCCTTGTCAAAATACCTTTCCGATGATATAAGATACATACTTTGGTTGTTTGCGAGTCATAAATGGTGATTGGTTGAAGTTAGGTTCGTGCATAAAACTTAAAAACTGGCAGAATTCTCTGCACAGGTAATGGCGCGGCGCGCCATATACCCGCGCGGCGCGCCAAAGTGGTCTGTCCAACTTTGTCGATTTTTGAATAATGTTTGCTATGCTACGCACCTCCGATTCACATGTAACTTGTTCTAACATGCTCATACATGATTAATAACCTTAGAAAAATAGTTCGGGACCCGACCCGAACGTGTTGACTTTTTCATTGACTTTGACCAACCAAAGTTTGACTTTTTGTCAAACTTAACCAAATGATTATGCAACCTTCCTAACTTGTTTCTATACTTGTATCTTGAATGAAACTTGACAATTTGATTTCACATGCTACATAATCGAGTCATAACGAGCCGTAGGACTAATTGAACATCTTTGACCTATCGTGTTTACCGTTATTGATACGACCTATTTGTTTAGGTCAAGACTAGCACTATCCTTCGCACACGTTACTTTGTGAAGTACTTTTCATACCTGCACTCAAGGTGAGATCATAGTCCCATCTTTCAAACAACTTTTATGCTTTAAACTATGGGATGAGAAACATATACGTATCATACTTTTATACATTGAACACAAGTACGAAAACGAACATTTCACGTACGGGTTTGAACAAAAATCCTCAATTCAATTATCATTAGTTACACTTGCAGGGTGTAAACGTGAACTTATATTATGTGATCACATGGGCTTGACGAGCCTCATTCGGACGGTTCGCTACCGTTAGCGGATGAAATATATTTTCGGGTCTAGTGTATGTTCTAACACTACGCAAAGGGTGCAAAACAGTTAAGTTTGATAATTGGGTGCCCGCGAAACAAATAACAACTTTGGAATGCAAATGATTTTGATAATCATATTATATTAAATCTTGTGGTTCAAATGCAACGTTTACTAAAACACCTATGATTTCACCAACGTTTTCGTTGATAGTTTTCTATATGTTTTCTCAGGTCCTTGAAAGCTACTTGATACATGCTTCCGCACTCTTTTTGATACTTGCTTGGATGTCGAGTATACATGCATAGTTGGAGCGTCTTTTGACTACTTTAAATTGTGTCGCATAGGTTTCATTCGTACGTTAAACATTGTAATGTAACTAGTCTTTGAACTACATTTGTAAACTTGAAACATCCTTTTACTTATGAAATAGATGCGACATATTTTGGTCAAACGTCATGATAAAGACTTATGACCACGCAACGGGACCGAAGTAGTCGGCGCCGTCAAACATGATTTGGTCGGGTCGATACAAAAACTTCCTAACTCTACTGGTATCAAATCAATCTTAAATGTTTTGCTAACCAGTTTAATTTATCTATTCTGACATATATTATCTACTGTAATTAATTTACCGTTTGCTAATTCGAGTAAAAATTTAATATCCAAGGGCGTCGGTGAACAAATTAGTTTAGCACAAAAATCTCTACTCATATAGCTTCTATCCGCACCCGAATCAAATAAAACATAAGCAGATTTATTGTCAATGAGAAACGTACCCGTAACAAGCTCCGGGTCTTCCTGCGCTTCTTCCGTATTAATATTGAAAACTCTTCCGCGGCCCTGCCCATTAGTATTCCCCTGATTCGGGCAATTTCTACTAAGGTGGCCCGGTTTTCCACATCCAAAACAAACTATGGCGGTGTTATTGGTTCCGACATTATTTGTTCCTTTAGTTCTGTTATGCATTGGTCCGTAGATTTCGCACTTCTTCGCGCTATGCCCATTTCTTTTACACCTGTTGCAAAATGTCGTGCAGAACCCCAGGTGATGCTCTTCACATCTTTGGCATGGTTGTTTTTGGTTTTTGTTGCCATTGTTGTTATTGGGATTGTTGTTGGGATTATTATTGTTGCTGCTGCTGTTGTTGTTGTTGTTGTTATTGTTGTTGGGACGGTTATTGTAGTTGTTGTTGGGAAGTTTGTTGAAGTTGTTGTTGTGATTGATGTTGCGGTTATTGGGATAGTTATTGTGATTGTGGTTGTGATTGTTGTTGTTGTATTGGTGACTCTTGTCATTGGTTTCTTCCCACTTTCTCTTGACTTGTTTCATGTTAGCCTCTTTGGTCACCTTCTCTTTAATCCTTCCTTCAATCTGGTTCACTAAATTGTGAGCCATTCGACTTGCCTTTTGTATGGAGGCGGGCTCGTGTGAACTCACATCGTCTTGAATTCTTTCCGGTAACCCTTTTACAAATGCGTCGATCTTCTCCTCTTTGTCTTCGAACGTTCTGGGACACAATAGGCACAATTCTGTGAATCGTCATTCGTACGTGGTGATATCGAAACCTTGCGTTCGTAATTCTCTAAGCTCTACCTTGAGCTTATTGACCTCATTTCTGGGACGATACTGCTCGTTCATCAATTGCTTGAATGCTGACCATGGTAGTGCGTAAGCAGCATCTTGTCCTACCTGTTCGAGATAGGTATTCCACCATGTTAACGCCGTACCTATGAAGGTATGCGTAGCGTACTTAACTTTGTCCTCTTCAGTACACTTACTTATGGCAAACACCGATTCGACCTTCTCGGTCCACCGTTTCAATCCAATTGGTCCTTCGGTTCCATCAAATTCCAAAGGTTTGCAGGCAGTGAATTCTTTGTAGGAGCATCCTACATGATTTCTTGTGAAATTAGTTCCACTGCTAGATCCAGAGTTATTGTTATTTTGCATCGCAGCTTGCACTACGGCTATGTTCGCAGCAAGGAAAACACGAAAGTCTTCCTCACTCATGTTCAAGTTCTGACGAGTCGCCGGTGCCATTTCCTTCAAAAATAGCCAAAAGAATTGAGTTAATCATATAGAATTTAAGAGTAGTCAATAGTATTTCATAGCATAATATGAACTTATTTATAAAAACTTTTTCATCATATTAGCATTTTATAGTTTTAATTCGGGTAGTACCTACCCGTTAAGTTCATACTTAGTAGCTATTATACAATTCAACTACTACGATTCTATATGAAAAACTTTTTACAATAATATTTCGCGTTCAAACTTTATACAATATTTTACAAACTTACAATACCGCTATAATACATATAGGATGAAATATAGCACATAATAACTTTGCTACTCGGCAGCTATGAAGGCAATTCTAGTTAATACGCAAGTTGTTCAGCAAAAGAAATAAAGATACGTAATTCATAAGTCCAGAAACAAGTCATGCATTCAGGTTTTACTAAGACGACTTCCCATCCTTGATCTTGTGGAAAGTAACTGTTATGACCATTGGCTAGGCAGCATGTTGTAATGTCATCAAAAGGATGAGGGTTTCGTAATGTCCAACAGCCCCGTAATAATCTAAAAACCTTGTTTCTCACCACAACTACTGAATCCGTCACTTGTGGGAAGGTTTTATTTAAAAGCTGCAATCCGATGTTCTTTTTCTCACTTTGGTAAGAAGCGAACATCACTAACCCGTAAGCATAACATGCTTCTTTATGTTGCATGTTAGAAGTTCTTTCTAACTCACGAAATCCTATGTTGGGATATGTTGAGTCAAAATAGGTTCTTAACCCATAACGTAAAATTGTATTTGGGTTCCCCGCATTTAACGCTTTAAAGAAAACACGGCGTAACTTACGGTCTCACTAATGTGATATACCCCACCTATCAAAGGAAAGCCTTTTATCAACTAAGGCATTTCTGGAAAGTCTTTCAAATGTTTGACAAGTTAATTTTGCCATAACTAAATGTGCTGATGAATTCTGGCCGACTCTAGACAAGATTTCCTCAATCATATCCTCTAGTAGATCTTCTAAAATACTCGGTTGTCTACCCTTAACGTCCATTTTGTTTTTATACTGTAAAATAGACAAGGATTAGATTTGTAAAAGATAATTAACAAACAATACAAGAAATTTTTACTTAGAACATAAAAGTACAAGCACACTACAATACATATAATACACAACTTGATTACAACCCTCTAATCTGAATCACTGGTTTCTTCTTCTTCGGACTTGGTTCATTTTCTTAATTTTCTAGGAATATATGGTGTTCCTCTAATACGAACCGTCGTTATCCACAATGGTTTAGAAAAACCTGGTGGTTTAGAGGTTCCCGGGTCATTGTTACATTTTAGGAAATACGGATGTTGCCGATACATATAAAGTTCATCGGGGTTGCCATCGAGTTTCTCTATTTTTATACCTTTTCCCTTATTAATTTCTTTCGCTTTATGAAATTGGGTCGAGGTAATTTCTATAACATCATCGGAATCCTCATCGGGATCCGATTCATCGGAAAATTGGTAATCTTCCCAATATTTTGCTTCCTCGGTGGAAACACCATTGACCATTATTAACTTTGGTCCGTTGGTTGAGGATTTTCTTTTATTTAATCAATTTACTATAGGTATCAATATTTCTTCCTCCGGAACCTCTTCTTCTTTCGGTTCCTCCTCTTCCGGTTCCTCCTCTTCCGGTTCCTCTTCTTCCGGTTCCTCCTCTTTCGGTTCCTCCTCTTCCGGTTCCTCTTCTTCCAGTTCCTCTTCGGGAATTTGTGAATCTTCCCAAAATATATTCGAATCTTCATTATTATTAGGTGAATCGATAGGATTTGTACTAGTGGTAGACATCTATCACACAATATCAAACACATTAAGAGGTTAATATATCACATAATCTTTACATGTTAATAATATATAGTTTCCAACAAAAGTGTTAAGCAATCGTTTTTTAAAGAAAACACGTTCGAAGTCCAGACTCACTAATGTATCCTAACAAACTCGATAAGACACACTAATGCAAATTTCTGGTTCTCTAAAACCAACGCACGGATACCAACTGAAATGTCCCGTTCATATTGATTATAAACGTTCCATATTAATTGATTTCGTCGCGAGGTTTTGACCTCTATATGAGACGTTTTTCAAAGACTGCATTCATTTTTAAAACAACCATAACCTTTATTTTATCTATAAAGGTTTAAAAAGCATTATGTAGATTATCAAATAATGATAATCTAAAATATATCGTTTACACATGACCATTACATAATGGTTTACAATAAGAATATATTACATCAAAAAGTTTCTTGAATGCAGTTTTTACATAATATCATACAAGCATGGACTCCAAATCTTGTCCTTATTTTAGTATGCCACAGCGGAAGCTCTTAATAATCACCTGAGAATAAACATGCTTAAAATGTCAACAAAAAATGTTGGTGAGTTATAGGTTTAACCTATATATTATCAAATCATAATAATAGACCACAAGATTTCATATTTCAATACACATCCCATACATAGAGATAAAAATCATTCATATGGTTTGAACACCTGGTAACCGACATTAACAAGATGCATATAAGAATATCCCCTATCATTCCGAGACATCCATCGGACATGATAAAACAACATTGAAGTACTAAAGCATCCGCTACAACGGATGAGGTTTCTTGGGCCCAATAGATCTATCTTTAGGATTCGCGTCAATTAGTATACTGGTTTACTAATTCTTAGGTTACCAAGTAAAAGGGGCATATTCGGCTTCGATCGTTCAACCATAGAAAGTAGTTTCATGTACTTGTGTCTATTTTGTAAAACTTTTATAAAGCTGCATGTATTCTCATCCCAAAAATATTAGATTTTAAAAGTCGGACTATAACTCACTTTCAAAGATTTTTACTTCATCTGGAAGTAAGACTTGACCACTGGTCGATTCATGAACCTATAACAAATATGTACATATATATCAAAGTATGCTCAAAATATATTTACAACATTTTTAATACATTTTATTGTTTTAAGTTTATTAAGTCAGCTGTCCTCATTAGTAACCTACAACTAGTTGTCCATAGTTAGATGTACAGAAATAAATTGATATATATTATCTTGAATCAATCCACAACCCAGTGTATACACGTCTCAGGCTAGATCACAACTCAAAGTATATATATTTTTGGAATCAACCTCAACCCTGTATAGCTAACTCAAATATTACTGCATATAGAGTGTCTATGGTTGTTCCAAATAATATATATACATGGGTCGATATGATATGTCAAAACATTTGCATACGTGTCTATGGTATCCCAAGATTACATAATATATTAGAATACATGTATAATACAATATAAGTTAGCTAGGATATGATTTGTATAGAATTGTTACAATATTTCACGTAGCTACAACAATCAACAAATATCCAATCTTGTTTTACCCATAACTTCTTCGTTTTAAATCCGTTTTGAGTGAATCAAATTGCTATGGTTTCATATTGAACTATATTTTATGAATCTAAACAGAAAAAGTATAGGTTTATAGTCAAAAATATAAGTTACAAGTCATTTTTGTAAGAGGTAGTCATTTCAGTCGAAAGAACGACGTATTTGATGACCATTTTGAAAAACATACTTCCACTTTGAGTTTAACCATGATTTTTGGATATTGTTTCATGTTCATAAGAAAAATCATTTTCTCAGAAGAACAACTTTTAAATTAAAGTTTATCATAGTTTTTAATTATCAAACCCAAAACAGCCCGCGGTGTTACTACGACGGCGTATGTCCGGTTTTATGGTGTTTTTCGTGTTTCAAGGTTTTAAATCATTAAGTTAGCATATCATATAGATATAGAACATGTGTTTAGTTGATTTTAAAAGTCAAGTTAGAATGATTAAATTTTGTTTGCGAACAAGTTTAGAATTAACTAAACTATGTTCTAGTGATTTCAAGTTTAAACCTTCGAATAAGGTAGTTATATATATATGAATCGAATGATGTTATGAACATCATTACTACCTCAGGTTTTATGGATAAACCTGGAAATGAGAAAAATAGATCTAGCTTCAAAAGATCCTTGGATGGCTTGATAGTTCTTGAAGCAGAATCATGACACGAAAACAAGTTCAAGTAAGATTTCCACTCGAAATAAGATTGTTATAGTTATAGAAATTGAATCAAAGTTTTGATATAAGTAGAAATTGAATCAAAGTTTTGATATGAGTATTACCTTGTATTAGAAAGATATCTTACTGTAAATAAGAAAGATTTCTTGAGGTTGGATGATTACTTTACAAGATTGGAAGTAAGCTAGCAAACTTGGAAGTATTCTTGATTTTATGAAACTAGAACTTATAGAATTTATGAAGAACACTTAGAACTTGAAGATAGAACGTGAGAGAGATCAATTAGATGAATAAAATTGAAGAATTAAAGTGTTTTTAGGTGTTTTTGGTCGTTGGTATATGGATTAGATATAAAGGATGTGTAATTTTATTTACATGTAAATAAGTCATGAATGATTACTAATATTTTTGTAATTTTATGAGATATTTCATGCTAGTTGCCAAATTATGGTTCCCACATGTGTTAGGTGACTTACATGGGCTGCTAAGAGCTGATCATTGGAGTGTATATACCAATAGTACATACATCTAAAAGCTGTGTATTGTACGTGTACGAATACGGGTGCATACGAGTAGAATTGTTGATGAAACTGAACGAGGATGTAATTGTAAGAATTTTTGTTAAGTAGAAGTATTTTGATAAGTGTCTTGAAGTCTTTAAAAAGTTTATGAATACATACTAAAATACTACATGTATATACATTTTAACTGAGTCGTTAAGTCATCGTTAGTCGTTACATGTAAATGTTGTTTTGAAACCTGTAGGTTAACGATCTTGTTAAATGTTGTTAACTCGTTGTTTATTATATCTAAAGAGATGTTAAATTATTACATTATCATGATATTATGATATATTAATATATATTAGTATGATATATATACAGTTAAATGTTGTTACAACGATAATGGTTACATATGTTTCTCGTTTCGAAATCATTAAGTTAGTAGTCTTGTTTTTACATATGTAGTTCATTGTTAATACACTTAATGACATGTTTACATATAATTTATCATGATTAAACATAGTGTATCAATATCTTAATATGATTCATATGTATTTTGTAAGACGTTGTTATAACGATAATCGTTATATATACCGTTTCGAGTTTCTTAATTCAATAAACTCAATTTTATGCATATAACTCATTGTTAAAATGCTTAATGATTTACTTACTTATCATAATATCATGTTAACTATATATATAATCATATATATGTCATCATATTGTTTTTACAAGTTTTAACGTTCGTGAATCACCGGTCAACTTGGGTGGTCAATTGACTATACGAAACCTATTTCAATTAATCAAGTCTTAACAAGTTTGATTGCTTAACATGTTGGAAACACTTAATCATGTAAATAACAATTTCATTTAATATATATTAACATGGAAAAGTTCGGGTCACTACAGTACAACACTCACCACATAACTTCACACGCAAAAGTGGCCGACGAAGAGTGAACAACACTCGCCACATAACTCACACGCAAAAGTGTCCGACGAAGAGTGAACAACACTCGCCACATAACTTACAACGAGCATGAAAACTCAATACTCTAGATAAGACGATCACATGTCACGTATCATCACATGGTGATAAAACACCTTGTACATCCTAACCCAAATAACACGCACACACAAGGGGACGGTACTCGCATTTCCCATCGGTGTTCATAACAACCATTAGTGTACTTAACACCGCATATCAAAAATCCCTAGGTGGTATCGAACTCGTGAACTTAAATCCACCTAACACGCCCAAGCACACATGATGATATGGTATCGAACGCCCGAACTTTAAACCCATATCACATGCCAACAAGATGTGGTATCGAACTCGCGAACTTTAAACCCACATCGCATCCAAGCTCTTTCGGCCTCGATTACTCAACGAGTAGTGCAACATCATGCACTGCTACACTATAGTGGATCCTGATGGATATCACTAACCTACACACGCCCTTTTGGCCTCGATCACAACGAGTAGTGTAACATCGCGCCCTGCTACATCATAGTGAATCCTAATGGATAACACTAACCATCAACACAAGCTCTTTTGGCCTCGACCACAACGAGTAGTGTAGCATCGCGCCCTGCTACACTATAGTGAATCCTAATGGATAACACTAACCATACCACCGAGAACAATTAATTCTTACACATATACGCATAATCGTTCTACTCACCAGGAAACTATCGCCTCCAATGTCCTACAGGTCTCACTCAAGCGAGCTTAACGACCTGAACGCCATAACATAAAATGCCTAAGTAACAAAGACTCACGCAAAAGTCAAGGCATCAAACAAGCAACACACTCTACCGAGTGCAAATCAAAATCACAATAGTAGGTCGACCACCCGCTACTATTATCTCCAATGGAGAATAAAATTTAGCTAAGTCCTATACTCACACTGCATTTAATAGAAAAGTACGTTATACAAAAACAACATAAATGTACCTCATCGTCTCCTCATGACGTTCGCCGTCCCTAGCGCTGGACACTCCGCTTTGTGATGCCCTTTTCCACGACAATTAAAACACACTACATCACCTTCACCCGATGCCGGCCACTCCCAAAACTTATGACCTCTTTCGCCACATTTGAAACATCTAGACGCACTAGAATTCGATGTTCCTTTCCCCACATTACTCGTACCTCCAATTGCGCTCTTAGTCTTCTTACTTGGAGCACCATAAGAACCGACCCTTCTCTTACTTGAAGGTTCACTAACCATCGACCGCGAATGCGATTCGAAACCCCTAGCCACGGCGAATAACTCTGCAAACAATTTTACTTGACCAAGGCTAATTTTATTCCGCAAGTCATCATTCAAAGTTCGATAGCAATCTCCCATCAACATACTATCCCTTCTGTTATACTCCGGGCAAAAACGAGCCTTATCCATAAAGGTCGTCTTAAGAGTATTCAAATCCATAGAACCTTGTTGCAAATTTCGCAACTCGTCACGCAATTTCGCCAAATCGGCTTGCGTCCAGAACTCCACGAAGAATTCCTTCTTAAAATCGTCCGACGATAACCCCATAAACGCTTCACCACCAACAATATCAATTTTACCATCCAACCAATCCTTCGCCCTACCCCGCAACAAGCTAGTAGCGAGTCTTGTCCTCTGCTCAGGAGGGCATTCAATAGTGCCAAAACACCCTTCGACATCCGAGACCCATGTTGTGCTTATCAAAGGATCCGGTTTCCCGTCATACATTGGAGGTTTAGTTGCTCGGAACTCCTTGTAACTAAACTCCTTTTTACCATTACCCTGAGGCTCGATAAGCCTCCTTTCGAACTCTTCCCGAATCATTTTCACTTGCTTTGCAACCTCGGCTTCAACCCTAGCTGCAAACTCATCGTTGTTATTTCGTTCCTCACTCGATGCACCTCTTCCCGTCGCCATTCTAAAGAATGCAAGAAACCGATCAAACACGAACGAAAATCAACCATACGCACCAAACTGCCCCATCTTGCTCAACACTCAACGTACATCACTTGTAGACATGATCCGCACCCATAATAAGGTTTGCAAGTCCTTATAGCGAAAGCACTTCATACCAACTCATTAGTACAATGACCATCTTGCTCAACGACAAACACAACGCAATAATAAGCGCATGCTAAAATAATTGCAACACAAACACCATCCTAGTTAGTTAACCTACACACTAAGGCACTAACTATAGTCCCATCTGACCCGTACTCCTACAAGTCCCATAACAACAAGCAAACACAAAAAGTCTAAGTCTAGGCACCTATCTCAAGTCGCCGAAATCCCTTAGACCATGCTCTGATACCACTTGAAATGACCCAACCCGTCGATTTCTGGCCCATTAAAATTTTTCCTTTTTAATATACATTAAATAACACTTTAGGTCCCATTACACAATTCCAAAACATATTTGTTATCATAATAAGTTCAACGAACTTAAAAACATACAATAATAATTTAAACTCCTTAATACAATAATACGTTAGTTAAATCATAAACCGGTTTATACTCATGACCCATTTGACTAAACCAATATACGTCACATGACCCGACTAGTTACTTTACACAAAACCGAGCATGGTGATTGGACTACGCTACCCAATCCTAAATCGAGTCCAAAAGTAGGATCTTCTAAAGCAACCTAGCCAAGATCTCTAATCCCCACGCTTACCCGAGCCGCCGTCACGCGAACCTATAAAAATATCAACAATGAGAGGGTAAGCTAATGCTTAGTGAATGTAAAGGTACTATACACATACATATGCATAAAATGACTACGCATCACCAAGCACAAAAGTAAACACATACCACCACCTCATAGTAAGCAAACTAAAAATGAGCTCATACACAAAGTAGCTACACGCTACGTAACCACCAAGCTAATGCCACAAGATTAGCTACAACACAACAATGAGTATATACGCACACACAATAAATATAATCAACAACATCAATAAGGTTAACCCCTTAACTTAAACCACATGAAGGTTGGCCGAACTTTACGCACCTTAATGAATTCGAACTTCACGCGACTCACTACCTTCAAACAACTTGACTATTAAGGATGGCCGAACTTCACGCGCCTTTATGAATCCGAATATCACGCGACTCATAACTTAGTCAAACATCATAATAGGGTTGTCCGAACTTCACGCGCCCTAGTGAATCCGAACATCACGCGATTCACTACCCGAATCATCTCCACGACAAATGCTAGCAAAACACATCGCCAAAGGGGTTTATCCAATACACTAGCCAATCACAACATCAAGGGTAGTAACCCAAAATGCATAAGCGTATCACATGGACCCGAAGCACAAGAGGGGTCCATTCTCCCACACAAACATGGAGTAAACCGGAGCAAGGGTCACTCTACACACACGCACCCATTTTGCACATACATATGCGTATAGTAAATTTACACTCACCTTAAATTCCTCGATGAAGTGCAATCCAATCCCGCAACTCTCCAATGGAACGTACCTATTCCATTTATCGCATAATCATCAATACAAACTCATTTGGACTCTCGACCAGCCCAAATGAACAGCAAGTGCAAATTACACCCTTTTGCACTTTTAACGCTACTCGAAGGTCTGAAACCAACAAGACCAATTCCCGCATACCCGAAAAACCTAACTGTACCAACTTTAGCACTCGAACGCATTTTAACTCGAGTTTCGCTCGAAAACCCATTTTGACCCTTAAAAGTCAGAATCTCACCATATATAAGTTTTGACTTCAAAATGCCATTAACTCGAGTTTATACTTCAACTCAACTCATTTTAAGTTTATAAACCTTACACAAATGACAATCGAACCGAATTCACCAACAATCCCAAATTTTGACAATATTCAAAATTAGTCAACTAAATGAACACAAATGGTTTCCATTACTTCAATAATCACTGAATACTAGTGATTACACTCATTTGCAAGTCTCACATGTATAAACTTGCTCACCAAACCCAAAACTTGCCTACAACACCAATAAACCCATTTTCTAGTTCGCATCTTCCATTAATGAACTAATGGGGTTTTACTCATGAACAACCATTCAAACCCTAGATATGAACAATGAAGCACAATAATGAATTTCGGAGTTAGAACTTACCACTAGTATCACCGCATAGCTAAGAACAAGGAGAAAGACGTTTCCTCTTGCTCCAAAGATTGAATCTAACTTCTTCACTTCCAAATCTCACTTTAAACATATTGGGGTTTGAAGAGAATGAAAGAAAATGGAGAAGAAAAAGAAAATGAAATGAATAAATGAGGTGGATGGACCAGATATCTCATAGATATGATCTCTCCAATATGCGAAAAGACAAAAATGCCCTCAAAAACCCTTATTTAAAAATGCTTATCAGCACTTTATGCCGTTATAGGCCGCGGCGCGGCTCCTGGGCCCGCGGCGCGGCTTAAAGCTAAAAAACCAAGTCGAGCTTTTTAAAAGAACCAGCCATCAGCTCATGTTATAGGCCGCGACGCGGCTAGAGGGTCTGCGGCGCGGCTCGTGTCTGGAACATATTTTTAGGATGTTACATGTCGTCCGCGTATTGTATGTGCGAAATATTAATATTATCCGAACCAACTATAGCACCTTTGTATAGCCCGCAATTAATAGATTTTTGGTGAGGAAATTTAAACCCTCAGCCGCGATGATAAAGAGAAACGGGGATAACGAGTCAACTTGTCTCACTCCGCATTTAATATAAAATTCATTAGTAGGCGACCCATTAACGAGGATAGAAATAGAAACCGATTTGAGAAAAGCTAAGATCCATTCCCGCCATCTATCCCCAAATCCCATTCGTCTCATAATCTCGAGAACAAAATCCGAACTTAAGCTATCGAAGGCTTTCTCGAAATCCAATTTGAACACTAGACTTTTCCTATTATACCTTTTAAGATAATCAATTGAATCATTAACAATGAGAGACCATCCAAGATATATCTACCTTTAGGGAACACGCTTTGTTCATTACTAATAAGACCCGGCAACAAGTTTCGAATTCGAATGGATAGTATTTTTGCAAGAATTTTGTAATAACACCCGATCAAACTAATGGGACGGAACTCATTTAACCCCAATAGATCTAGTTTCTTAGGCACTAGGGTCACGAAGGAAGCGTTGCAACCATTAAATATTTCACATTTGTCCCAAAACCAATTGAGGGCGTTTATAAGATCATCTTTAACCAATTCCCAATACAACTTGAAGAATTTAAATTTGAATCCATACGGACCGGGAGCCTTCGATACACAACATTCCTTAATGGAATTATACACCCCATATTTTGTAAATTTGACCTCAAGGCTGGCAGCTTGTTCGTTTGATAGATGGTTCGACATTGGGCCAAAGCCCATCACTTGGATTAGCATCACTGCCACCAGACAACTTCATCTTATTATTGTTATTTGTTTTAACTTGAGCATTGAAATTTCTAAACACTTCCTGTTTAATTTCGATTGGATCCTCGCACCAAACACCACTAGTACTAAGACCTCGAATGTTACGTTTGGAATGCCTTCGACGAATAAAGGAGTGAAAATACTTAGTGTTTTCTTCGCCTTCAAGAATCCATTTAACTCAAGATTTTTGTTTTGCCATGTTTGTCTTAACTTTTTCTAACTCTATCCATTTCCTTCCAGTATCAAGCCATTTTTCCTTTTCAACATCATTGAGGATCCTACTTTCGGCCTTCATTTCCCAATCACACGCTTCATTCTTTAACCCCTCAATATCCAAATCTAATTTCCCAAATGTTCGTTGACTCCATTCATTCAATGCAAACTTCACATTTTTTAGTTTGAGCCGAAATACATAATCAAGCCTTTGACTTTCAACATAAATGTTCCACGCATCGTTGATAATTTTTTCTACACCTTCCATTACCAACCATTTGTCGAATATTTTAATGGGTTTCGGGCCAAAATCAATGGCTCTATCCCTTAAAATAATAGGACAATGGTCGGACATTTTTATCTCTAAGGCAAGCGCCGACACTTCATCCCACATAACATTACACTTCTCGGAAATAAGAAATCTATTGAGCTTGCTAAACTTTATATCATTATCACAAATTCTAGTGAACCTTTTACCACCAAGCGGGACCTCAATTAATTGCGTTTTGTTTATGAAGTCGTTGAATCAATTAGCTCTTTTTTCCATGAACACACATCTTTGTCTCTCCAATTTGTCCCTTACTTCATTGAAATCCCCACAAAGGACCCAAGCCACGTCATATTGTCCGACAAAAATTTCGAGACTCGCCCACATTTTTTGTTTGTTAGTGTCATCGTGTGGTCCATAAACATTAACAATAATCAAAGGTTCATCTCGCCTATTCCATTTCCCTTTAACCTCCATGTAAAACCCTTCCCTAAGGACTTGATCTGCCATAAACTCGTTTTTGAGCCAAGAAAGCAATAACCCACCCGATTTCCCGAACTTTTTTTTTTTGTACATAACCCACCTCGTCAAAACCACTTTATTTTAACCCAACTATGGTCAATGGTGCTACACTTTGTTTCTTGTAATGCAACGATGCAAGGTTTTTCACATAACATCAATTTTTTAAAATCACCAACTTTACTATGTTTACCCGACCTGAAACCCCTAATATTAAAGGACATGATTTTCATAGTGTAATTAAGAAAATGAAAGACCAGGAAGGAATTTAGACCTGTAACGGCCCATATTCTCATTCAAGACCAATCTAGTTTGCGAAATCTCCAAGTCCAACGTTGTCCTCTGATGTATCTTTATTCGCACAACACCCTGACAATTTATTCGACTTGGACTGCCTTAACTTATTAAAGCTGGACTTGCGTTCTCTGTTACTACACCTTGAAACACATCATTTACTCCCTTTTTTCTATCCTTTTTTGTTGCGACCTATTGAAGAATTTCCCTCGCATAATTAAGGAAGATGTCCCCCAATTTCCCATGAATGAGTTCCTTTTGTTATTGGTTTTTACTCGGAATCACCTCAATATTGACCCCATCATCACACAATCCATCGACCATCTAATCCGAATCATCTTTTGAGGATTGCTCCGAATTAGGATTTGTCTCTGCTAGTTTTGGACTCCGTTTCTTTCTACCTTTTTACTGTGAATCACACAATCCATCAACCATCTGATCCGAATCATCTTTGTTTTTCTCTTCCATGAAAGTATCAGTTACCCCACCTGTATTACTTAGGGGCGTGTTTGGACTGACAATACCATTGGGCTCATTATTGTTAATGGGATATCAACGAAAGTGGGCTTATCCTCTTTATGTTGGGCTGAATTAAATTAGTTATTGTTGGGCTCTTCAACAGGAGTGGGCTCATCGTGTTGCACACCATCCCCCATTTTAGGCTCATTAGGCATAATGAGCTCAGTGTCATTAATAAGCTTATATACCCCTGCATTTACATTTGCATTGTCATTAGGGTTTGGTGTGCACGAGTTTTTCCCAGTTGACTCATCTGTTGAGTTCCCAATGTCATGCTTTGTCTTGCAACTATTGTCTGTCTTGGAATTGCAAGAACCGCAACAATTAATTTTCTTGTTCCCAATTCCTCCACTGTTGCACCCTGATCCTCGTCACCCACCTCCTTCTCCGGCACTATTTTTCTGGTCATCCCAACAACGGCATGACCTACCATTCGATCACCATCATCTTCCTCACAAGAACTGATTTGTGAAATATCCTCTTTTGAAACATACTCATCTTCTTCCCAATAGCTAATACATGGATCCTCGATATCTAACTTAACAATATCATTGACTTCTTCGATTACATTCACATAGAACACCTCCATCCCAGCACGTAAATTTACTATTTCATTGATCAGATTTGTACCTCGAACTTTGATTAGGACTCTTCCTGCTACAAGATTTTGATCCCCAATAAAAACATAGTTTTGAGTATCTTGAATTGGACCCCACCATTGTCTAATTTTCCAGAATGTATTCTCATTCCAATACTTGACAGGAACTCCCATGATGTTACTCCATGTAAGTTTTGTTAGGATCCCAAAGGTGTATAGTGTTAATGTGAAACAAGCTTAATAGATGGTTTCTTAGAAGAGGGTTATATAAGGAACCTTAGTAGTCCTAATTAGATAATCATTGCATTATAAACTAGTTTAAGAAGTTGTGGAATTGTAAAATACCGAAACTCTCTAATACCGAATCTGTTAACTGTTCACCCGAATCTCAATCTATCTCTTGTATCTTCGATTCTCATCATGATCTGACCTATTATTTGGTATCAAAGCTTTCGGGAAGTGATACTACATCACTGTATCGATCGAGAGATTGAAGATTACAAGATCTGAACTCATTCGGTTAGATTAAATGAGATTCAGTTTCATCGAATTTTATAATCTGACGTTTAGATTTGTGTGAAAAGCTCAGCGAAGGTTTATTAGATACATTAGATAGTTTTTCATCATTACAGCTTTATAACATAAATTATGGAGATTTAAGCTAATTTTTGGAGTTCGTGGCTAAAAATCTCTAGTTTGGTTAAATCAAGCTTGTTTCTGTGTTCTATTGAAGATCAGTGGATTCAATTAAGTTTGTGAGGTGATTAGGAAACTATCTGACGGTTTAATTTCATTGATTCAAATTTTTGGTATTTTGATCCTCATTTGGTATTTCAACTGACTCACCGAATATGCTTCATCTCAGCAATTCAGTTAAGGTGTTGTTGATTATGGTGTTATTGTGATAAGCAATTCAGTTTGGTGATTTGGAAGCATCATTCGATCTACCAAAGAGATTAATAAGCTGAATATTCATGAGCTAGTTGGAGTCCTTATGCACTATCAGCCAGCCATGTCTAAACTTCAAGATGAAAGGAAAGAGTCTTCTCTGGGTGATCCACTTGCCCTCATTGCTAAGAAGAAGAGCAAATCTTACACTACTTCCAAAAGCTTATCAAAGAAAGTGCTTGTTGGAGAATCAACTGATTCTGAAAGGCTCAACCTATCGGATGTTGATGATTCTCACCTTGAACTGGTCAAGGTGGCTGCTATGTTCACCAAAGCTTTGATCAAGTACTAGTTTAAATGAAAATTAAGCAACCAACGCAAGAATTCATCTTCTTCCTCCTAATACAAGAAATATGATTCCTCAAAACATCAACATGATGATCCAAGAAGGAAGATTCAATCTGCTATAATTGTGGCAAAGCTGGACATTTCTCCCGTGAATGCAAAATGCCTAAGAAGAAGGATGCAACTTACTACAAGAAGAAAATATTGATGGCAAAGGTTATGGAGACTGGAGGAGAGCTGAAACCGGTTGATGATACTTGGTTCAATTGGACGGATAATTTAGATTCCGAAGTGGAACATGCTAATGTCTGCAAGGTGACCAAGCTTATCAAAACTAAGGAAGCAATGGAGAACTCCGACTCAACATCTGATGATGATGAGGTACAATTTACTAGAAATCCCAACTGATTTTGTGAACATACAAAACACATTGATAAAGAATTTAGTCTCAATCATTAAAGAAGTTAAAGGTTTGAAAACTGAAAACAAAGCTTTAAAAGAGAAAATCAAACTAAATGAGACTAAATCTTCTTCATCATCCAATTCACAATCAGAAGTGAATCGTTTGAGAACCCAATTCAGCTCCATGGACACTGAGTTGGAAGAACTTAAAAAGTCAATTCTTCCGATCAAAATTGAAAGAACGGATTATCGTTTGAAATCTGAACGTCTTGAGGAGAAAGTTCTATTCTTAGAAAAAGATCTTTCCGAGCTAAAATAACAACATGAACCCACGATTTCCAAGTTAAACAAAAAAGTTGTTCAATTGGAAGAAACCCTAATTAAAAAGAAAACTGAAATTTCACCATTCACTAAAGATTCTCTTCAAATGAAAGCTCAACTTGCACGATATGAGGAAAAACCCTATCGAACAGAACGATCAAAAGCTATCATTAACATGGAACATTCAAAGCAAATAATCTTTATGAATATACCGAAAACAATTCATGGTGATAAGTGGGGGGTTGGTTATGAAGATCCCAAGACGTTGGATGATATTTCCAAAAAGATTCCAGGCTTATATCATTCTGATTATTTTCAAGCTGGTTTACCATATCACTTTGTTCATGCTTCTAATGTTGGATTTGATGATATTATTGCTAATCGTTCATCTAAGAAATATTATCAAATTAGCTTGATGTATGAAAAGATTAATGCTAAAATGGGAAAACCTAATCCTAGTTTCTTACAAGAGCTAGTTGAACATGAACAAAATATGCAAAATGCTGATTATGTGCCTACACGTAGATTGGTTTACATTCCGACACTCATGCTAAAAAAATACATCTTAATGCTTGAGAATGAAATTTTTGGCAAACCTAGTCCTAGCATTATCATAGATGAGGTGCTTGATCAACCTGCTATTGAAGCAAAACCAGTTGTACCGGCTTTAACTGCATGTTCTGTTTCAAAAGTTTGAATCGGTGAAGACCTAGCACATGAACTAAATGACTTAAGCAACATGTTTGCAAAGCCAAATTAGAAAACATGGAAAAGAAGTTGAAACTTGCTAAGTCAAAATCACTAGGTCATAAGGCTTTTGATGAAAAGGTAGAACATAAGGTAGAACTAAAAGTTGAACCTGAGGTAGAACCAAATGAAACAAAGCCTAAAAAGATAGATTTGAATCATCTAGTTGATAAACTTGAAAGAGAAAATGTTGAATTACAGCTTAGATGTCAATCTTTGAAACACATGCTTAAGATGTGTGATAAACTTCCTCCACTTCCTAGGAAAGAATATACTTATGCTTTTAGTGAAGGTGAAGTTGCAGTTTCTGCTGAGGACTTGTGTCTTGAGATTAAGAGCTTAAATCGTAAGACATTTCTAATAAAGCAAGCTAACACATATAAGCAAGATTCTCCAAAGGCACACACAACACAAATGACTTCTACTTGTGTGAACACAGTTTCTGAATGTGCTGGTGGGATTGATAAGAAGGTCAAGGGGAACACACAATCTAATGCTTCTAAAACCATTACCATTCTTAAAAATCATTTATGTTCTCAGTTGGAGAAAAGTGTTTCGAATGATTCACCTTCGAATCAATTTATTGTTAAGAAGGTTCATCATCCAGATGGATCTTATTCTACTGAACAACTTTCTATGATGTTAATGTCAAATCATACAAAGGAAAGTCTTTTAAAGAAACCAGTTAAATCTTCAAAACAACACACGAGTCCAAAACCAGATTTGAGTGAGTATGATGCAAAGGAATGTAAAATTAAAATGGAAATTTTGGAAAGTCAATCCTCATGCAAAGGAACATAAAATCAAAATGGAAATTTTGAAAAGTCAATCATCTCACATGTCAACTGAAAAGTTTAGACGTCTAAACTTGAATTACAAGTCCAAATGGGTACCTAAGTCATGCTCTAACAAGTAGAAAAAAAAACAAAGAAATCTGCTAGACGACCTAGGAAACCATCTCATGTATTTCATTTTACTTCTGTGAACAAAACATCTTCTTGAAATAAGTTGTGTGTTAATACTTCTGATAATCATGTAAACCTTGAGATTGATAATGATGCTACATGTAATGTGCTTTTGAATGATGCTTTAAAGTCTAAATTGCATGATGCATTACGTGTTACATATATATGTGATCCAAAGTTTGTTGCTGGTACTAACCGAAGAGGATCCAAGAAACTTTGGGTACCGAAACTCCAGGAAACTTAACGTTTACAGGGTTTCGACGTTTGTGTGTGGTATAGTGACTCTGGTTGTTCTCGACACATGACGGATGATAAATCCTTGCTTGTCAAATATGTTGACAAATTACTAAGAACGGTTACTGATAATGCTAAAAACGAACACATATTTCATAGCATTATCCTTCAAGAAAGACAAGCTTTTAGTTGCAATTGTTCTATTTACATGTGATATTATTTTAAATAATAAAAGGTGAAGACAAAAGACAGATTCGACGATTTGAAGACGCAAACGACCAAAAAGCTAAAAAGTACAAAGTACAATCCAAGTGGTTCAATTTATTGATGAGAAACGTCTCAAAATTACAAGAGTACAAGCCGCAAAATGCAAAGTACAAGATATTAAATCGTACAAAAGGACGTTCAAAAATCCGGAACCGGGACATAAGCCGAGTATCAATGCACGACGAAATGGACCTAAAATTACAAGTCAACGATGCACAAGAGTATAATATTATATATATATATAATTATATATAATTATATATATTATATTATATAATAAAATAAACCAGGAGCCCACGTTTTGCTAAACAAAATATCTGGATCCAGCTGGCCATGCAATCGCATGGCCTGGAAGAACAAAAACCATGTGATCGCATGGCACCCAGGAGATGGCCAAGTGCTATAAAAAGGCAGTTTGCTCGAAGTTTTATGTACACCTACATCAATTGATCTCTTACTCTCTCTCAAATATATTTATATTTATTTTATAATTATAATTTTAATATTAAGTTAATAATAATAAGGTTATAGTGGCGAATGTTTTAAGATTGTAAGTCGAAATTCTGTCCGTGTAACACTACATGATTAATACTCATTGTAAGTTATGTTCAACCTTTTTAAATTAATGTCTCGTAGCTAAATTATTATTATGTTTATTTAAGCTGAAGTAATCGTGATGGTGGACTAAATATTAAGACGGGGTTATTGGGGTTTGGACAAAAGATCGACACTTGTGAAAATTGGACTATGGGCTATTAATGGGCTTTATATTAACTAAATGATATCTCGTTGATTTAATATAGAGATTTATAATTTGATGTGTTTATATATAACCACATACACTTGACTGGGTACGGTGGGTGGGATATCTATAAATACTAATAATTATTCATTTGATCGGACACGGGGATGGATTAATAGTCACTGGACTCATTAAAACAGGGGTGTGGATTACATTCAAGGGTAATTGGTGTAATTTTTAACAAAGTATTAAAACCTTGGATTACACGCAGTCGATAACCTGGTGTATTCATTAAACAAAGTATTAAGATCTTGTTACAGTTTAAGTCCCCAATTAGTTGGAATATTTGACTTCGGGTATAAGGTTAAATTGGCGAAGACTCTCGCACTTTATAATTATGACCGATGGACTATTATGGACAAAACCAGATGGACATATCGAATAATCCAGGACAAAGGACAATTAACCCTTGGTAATAAATTAAAATCAACACGTCAAACATCATGATTACGGAAGTTTAAATAAGCATAATTTCTTTAATTTATATCTCATCGCACTTTTATTTACCGTCATTTTATTTATCGTCATTTTATTTATCGTATTTTAAATTATCGCACTTTTAATTATCGCACTTTTATTTATCGTCATTTACTTTATGCTTTAAATTATGTTGTATTTATATTTAATATTTTACATTAGGTTTTAATTGTGACTTAAGACATAAAATCGACAAACCGGTCACTAAACGGTAAAAATCCCTTTTTATAATAATAATAATACTAGTTATATATATATATATATATATATATATATATATATATATATATATATATATATATATAGCGTTAAACTCAGCTAGCTCCCTGTGAAACGAACCGGACTTACTAAAAACTACACTACTCTACGATTAGGTACACTGCCTATAAGTGTTGTAGCAAGGTTTAGGTATATCCCATTCTATAAATAAATAAATAACTTGTGTAAATTGTATCATATTTAATAGTATTTCGTAGTAAAATATAATCTATTTCGTACTACACCTCGCACACATCAAGTATTTTTGGCGCCGCTACCGGGGAACTCAACAACGCCGAAGCGAAACACCATATTAAAAAAAAAATTTAGCTTTTAAGCTAATTTTGTAAAAATATAATTTAATATAAGTTACAAAAATATAAAAACATAAAAAATATATAAAAATATATATCTATATTTTTAAGAGTTTAAATTAAAAAGTTTTTTTTAGTTACAAAAACTAATAAGTTTTTTTTATATAAGTTTTAGTTATATTATATTTTCTATAAAATAAGAAAAAAAAATCAAAGTAAAAAGTAAAAAAAAAAATACAAAACTGAACCTGCGATTTTTGACCTGCATCATTGTTGAACCTGCATTCCATAGATCGCATGAGAATGCAGTTCTAATGCCATGCGACATCATGGTCGTGTCTGACAGGTTCTGAACCTCATCTGGTACGGATTAGGGTTTGTGTTTATTAATTATTAATATTATTAAACCTAATTAGGGTTAATTATTTTATTATTTAGTTTAGTTTTTAATTAATTTGTAATTTTAGTTTTAATTAGTTTTATTAATTATAAAATTAGTACTTTTATAAAATAATAATATAAAAATAATATTTTTTAAAAATAAGTAATTTTATCATTTTTTGTCTCTTTTTATAAATTGTATATTTTAAACGTTTAATCGTAATTTTTATTTTTATCGTTCGTACTTAGTTTTAAGATTAGTTTTTGCCGTAGTTATTCTATATTTCTAGATTTTTAGGCTTTGCCGTAAAATCCATTAAGTGCTTTTTCTTTAGATTAAGATTTAGACGCTTTAGAATTTTACGACGTCACTTATCGCTTTAATATTTAATAGATTTTAATGCCTATTTAAGTTATTGCCGTTTTGGATATAGAATTCCTTTTAAGCTTTAATTTCTATAGACGCAATTTTTAATATTTAGTTTTTAGACTTTTAAGTTTCAACACTTTACTTTCTTATTATTATTTTGCGACCTTTTATTTTTCGACGTTTTTCGACGCACTCTTTTTCTTTCTTATTTCTCGACGCTCTAGTTTCTAGAACATAGATTTTATCTTCAAAATTTCGACGAAAAATTATTTTAAGCGGTTAAATTGATAGACATCAAAATTTTCTGGTTCGTAGTAATAGTTGGATTTGTTAGTGGCGAGTTGTGGGCTTCCGATTTAAAGGGTCCTGGCTACCTGCTGCATCTATTGGCTATTCGAAACGTGGGCAAAATCAGAAAAATCTATTAATTTGATAACTTATATAATTTTTTTATTTTTAGAACTAATAGGATATTCTGTGAATGCACCGAGCAAAACGTTCACCACCTTTCATACGTTCACCACCTGTAACTCGATCAAGACATCTAACCAATATAGTCGTTGTTGATTTTTCTTTAGAATCATCATCTAGTCGACCAAGTACTCCAATTCAAATTTCCGATAATCCATTTTTTGAACCCGACCTCACAATTGAGAACCCGTAGGATATTCAAGGACAATTCAGAGATCCTGAACCACTAACATTTCCTCTGGAACCACCAATCATTCAACCAGAGGTTGTCGAGGAAGAAACAATTAAATCAGAATCCTCTAGTGATTCAGATTCAACAAATCCAATCATGGAAAATTAGGAACCTCTAAGTATGAAAGATCGAATGAGGGCTACACGCACTGGCCAAGGTCATGCCATTACTCAACCAGACATTAATGCGCCAGATTATGAAATCAAAGGACAAATCCTACACATGGTAACTAATCAATACCAATTTAGTGGTACGCCGAAGGAAGATCCAAACGAACATCTTCGTACCTTTAATAGAATTTGTACTCTATTCAAAATCAGAGAAGTTGAGGATGAACAGATCTAAGGATGAACAGATCTATCTCATGTTATTTCCCTGGACTTTAAAGGGAGAAGTCGAAGATTGGTTAGAATCGTTACCTGAAGGGGCGATTGATACATGGGATGTTTTTGTTGAGAAATTTCTTAAAAGATTCTTTCCGGCATCTAAAACCGTGAGACTTCAAGGAGAAATTGTTACGTTCACACAAAAGCCAAATGAAACTCTATATGAAGCATGGACAAGATTTGGAAAGTTGTTGAGAGGATGTCCTCAACATGGTTTAGACACTTATCAAATAGTACAAATATTATACCAAGGATGCGACATTACTACACGAAAAGACATCGACATAGCAGTTAGTGGTTCCATTATGAAGAAAACCGCAATTGAAGCTTACAAAATTATTGATAACACAGCCTCCCACTCACATGAGTGGCATCAAGAAAAAGACATCGTTAGATCATCTAAAGCGGCTAGAGTCGATTCTAGCCATGACTTTGATTCCATTTTCGCAAAGTTAGATGCTTTCGAGAGACAAATGGAAAAGATGACTAAAGATATTCAATACGAATTAGTTGTGAGCAATGTGGAGGACCACATTTGACAAAAGATTGTCTCAGTATTGAGTAAACAATGGAACAAAGAGAGAATGTTTCATACATGAACCAAAGGCCTGGAAATAATTATCAAAATAATATCAACCGCCAAGACCAAACTATAATCAAAATCAGAATTATAACCGAAATGTTCCATACAACAACCAACAAGGTCCTAGGAATCAACAAGTATCTAATAATACTTACAACCAGCAAAGACCTATTTTTCCAAATAAACCACCACAAACCGATGATAAAAAACCAAATTTAAAAGTCACTTCCAACCCATTAGAGTTAAAGTCACTTCCAACCCATTTGGAATACGCGTATTTACATGGTGAATCTGAATTACCTGTAATAATATCGTCTTCTCTTACTGAAAATGAAAAATCTCAACTCATTTCTGTGCTAAAAGCTCATAAACCAGCTATTGCATGGAAAATTCATGACATTAAAGGAATAAGTCCTTCGTATTGCACACATAAAATCCTTATGGAAGAAGGTCATAAAACATATGTGCAATGCCAACAAAGACTAAATCCAAATATGCAAGATGTTATTAAGAAAGAAATTATTAAACTGCTAGATGGAGGTTTAATTTATCCAATCTCTGATAGTCCATGGGTAAGCCCAGTTCAATGTGTACCTAAGAAGGGTGGCATGACTGTCATCACAAATGAAAAAGATGAGCTTATTCCTACTAGGACTGTAACAGGATGGTGTGTTTGTATTGATTATAAAAAATTAAATGACGCCACCAGAAAAGATCACTTTCCCTTACCTTTCATTGATCAAATGTTGGCAAGATTAGCCGGGAACAGTTACTATTGTTTTCTTGACGGTTTCTCCGGATACTTTCAAATTCCAATCGCACCCAAGGACCAAGTGAAACCACATTCGCGTGACCTTATGGTACTTTTGCTTACAAACGCATGCCATTTAGACTTTCCAACGCCCCTGCAACCTTTCAAAGGTGCATGATGGTGATTTTTCACGACATGATAGAGGAATGCATGGAAGTTTTCATGGATGACTTTTCAGTCTTCGGTGATACTTTTGAAACATGTCTAGTTAATCTTGAACGAATGCTTATTAGATGCGAGCAATCAAATCTAGTTCTTAATTGGGAAAAATGTCATTTCATGGTTAAAGAAGGCATCGTTCTTGGTCATAAAATTTCAAAGGAAGGAATTGAAGTGGATAGAGCAAAAGTAGATGTAATTACTAAACTTCCACATCCCACCAATGTTAGAGGAGTTAGGAGTTTTCTAGGGCATGTCGGTTTTTACCGATGTTTCATAAAAGATTTTTCTAAAATTGCCACTCCTATGAATAAACTCCTTGAAAAGGATGCTCCATTCATCTTTTCAGATGAATGCATCAAATCTTTTAATATTCTTAAAGAAAAACTCACTAATGCGCCGATCATGATAACTCCAAATTGGAATCTGCCATTTGAACTCATGTGCGATGCAAGTGATTTTGCAATGGGAACCGTTTTAGGACAAAGGATTGAAAAACGATTTCAACCTATCTATTACGCTAGTAAGACGTTACAAGGAGCACAAACAAATTACACAACAACTGAAAAAGAACTCATTGCTATTGTCTTTGCTTTTGACAAATTTCGTTCATATCTCGTTCTAGCAAAAACGATGGTCTATACTGATCATTCTGCTCTTAGATACCTATTTTCAAAACAAGATTCCAAACCACGATTAATCCGTTGGATCTTACTCTTATAATAATTCGATATTGAAATCCGAGACAAAAAGGGAGCAGGAAATCTCGCAGCTGATCATCTTTCTCGTCTTGAAAATCCTGAATTAGAAGTTCTAAATGAGTCGGCTATACAAGACAACTTTCCTGATGAATATCTATTGAAGATCGATTATAATGAAATTCCATGGTTTGCAGACTATGCAAATTACTTAGTATGTGAATTCCTTGAAAAAAGGGTTGTCGTACCAAAAACGAAAGAAATTCTTTAGTGATATAAAACACTATTTTTGGGAAGATCCACATTCGGAGAAAAGTCTACGACGCTGGATTCTATTGGCCTACAATTTTCAAAGACGCACACCTTCTTTGTAACTCCTGTGATGCATGTCAAAGGGCCGGAAAAATAAGTCAACGTGATGAAATGCCACAAAATGTCATTCAAGTATATGAAGTATTTGACGTTTGGGGTATTGATTTTATGGGTCCATTTCCAAAATCTCATAATAATCTTTACATTCTCGTTGCCATTGATTATGTATCTAAATGGGCGGAAGCACAAGCTCTCCCAACTAACGATGCATGAGTTGTAGTCAACTTTCTAAAACGTCTTTTTGCTAGGTTCGGAACACCAAAAGCTTTAATAAGTGATCGGGTTACTCATTTCTGTAATAATTAACTTGAGAAAGTTCTTAAAAGATATGGAGTAACTCATAAAATCTCCACCGCTTATCATCCACAAACAAGTAGACAAGTTGAAAATACAAATCGAGCTTTAAAACGTATTCTAGAGAAAACCGTAGGATCAAATCCGAAGGAATGGTCCATAAAATTGGAGGATGCACTCTGGGCTTTTAGAACAGCCTACAAAACTCTAATTGGAACCACACCTTTTAAGTTTGTTTACGGAAAAGCATGTCATCTTCCAATAGAAATTGAGCACAAAGCATTTTGGACTTTGAAGACATGTAATCTTGATTTACATGAAGCTGGACGTCTACGGTTAAATCAATTAAATGAATTAGAAGAATTAAGACATGATGCATATGCAAATTCGTTAATTTATAAGGAAAGAACAAAGAAATGGCATGATAAAAGAATCAGAAGTTCAAAAGAATTTAAGGAAGGAGACAGAGTTCTTCTTTTCAATTCACGATTCAAGCTATTTCCTGGAAAATTGAAATCAAGATGGTCTGGACCATTTAAAGTCAAAAGATTTTTCCCATATGGAATAATAGAATTGATAAATTCAAATGGGATTGAATTTAAAGTTAATGGTCACAGAGTTAAACACTATATTCATGGTCTGAGGGAAGTTGACAATGAAGTCAATCATAATTTCACCACCCAAGAAAACCCTCAGAATGAAAATATAAATATGTTTTCAACGACATATGAAAAACCAAAAGTGGAAGATGGGGAGGCTTCAAATTGTAGTGATGAAGAAGAATTTCTATATAAACCTCCCATTCTAAGAAACAAAGAAAAATGTGAACAAGAAGTTCAAGTAGAAGTGAAAGAACCAAGAAAAGATCACCCGAAAAAGGTTAACAAACCAACTCTACTTACTAAAGTAGGAGACCCAGGTGAATTTATCATTTCTTGCTTGCTTAATGATGGTGCTATATATAATGGGCTCGCAGATTTAGGAGCAAGTGCAAACGTTATGCCTCTTTCCTTATACAAAAGATTAGGTGTGGGTAAATTAAGACCAACCAGAATAGGTGTTCAATTATTTGATCAAACCATTAAACACCCGGTTGGAATAGCCAACAATTTACTTGTTAAAGTGGGAAGTTTGACATTTGCTGCAAATTTCATAGTTATTAATATGGAGGAAGACCTTGATATTCCTCTAATTTTAGGTCGCCCATTTTTAGCAACCACTGAAGCATTCTTTGATGTAAGAGAAGGTAGAATGACACTTAGGGATGGTGATAAATCGGTCACCTTTGTGAATCGAAAGTTTCAATCTCCACCAATCAAAAATGTTAAACCAATAAAAACGCCTAAGTATGGGGAAGATGAAGCAACACCCAATGATGACCCGATAACAAAGAACCCCATTGTTGATACGAAATTAGATGAACCCGTTTTTAACAGTTCAACAAAGAAACTTTATAAACAGATTCAAGATGCTAGGATTAAGGGGAACTTTAAGTTATGTAACAGATTAGTATCCAATTTGTCACCTAAAGAAAAGGCGATGCTAATTGAATTTGTGAATGTTACAGAGGAAATCAACAAATGGCTTGAAGCAAAAGTCAGAGATATGAAAGTTGTTGATGTTCCAATTGAAGTTAATAATGAAGTTAATCACAATTTCGATACCACATCTAACTAAGTGTGGGGAGATTCAAATCTTTTAAGGGTAATATGAATTTCTGTTAAAGTTAGATGTTCTATTTTCGTGTAGTTCTCGAAAATGGAATCCGAATGGTCTTTCCCTAGCAGACCCTAAAGAACTAGTATCCTCCCTCCATTCCGAATTTTTGTGTTTTTAGGTTTTACGAGATGAAGAATTCCTTTGATCTTACCGATGGTCTACTACTACACGCTATGATTACTAAACTTAATAATAACACTTTCCCGAGTGAACTGGTATCATTCATAAGAGGAAAAATGGACGAAGTGAGGAAAGAACTCAGGAAAGATCATCATAAGACACATTTTGGTAAAGAAAAATCAAAATCCGCAACAAAAAGAAGAGCACGACACCTTGAAAGATGTCATAAATGAGGAAAATGGTCACACGAAGGTAAATGTTCGAACAATCAGACACATTCCAATACTAAGTTCGTTACTTTATGTAGAGAAGGACCGTTCATATGTTTAGAAGAAAATTTATTGAAAAATCGAGGTTACGCTTATGTAGCTATGGAAAACCAAATCTAACAACTCTCCTATGAGTCAACTAAAGCAGGTCTCTGAGAATTCTATCTCACAGGTAAGTATGTACAGTTTTTATTTGTATTTATTTATTGCTTTTAACCTTTTGACAATAAACGCTGAATCGTTCGCTATAAAGTATTAAATTGATATTCAATAAAATTAGGTAAGCGAAACCGAAATTATTGATATCATACAAAAATTTAATTCATCAATGTGAAATTTACCGTTTATTCATAAGGTATAAATATTTTTAATAAATCAATTCAAAATATTTCATAAATTCGTCAGGAGTAAAACTAGGTAATATAGCCGAAATTACTTTACCCAAAAGAGGGAAGTATATTTTTGTTAATATTTGATTGATTAAAGTGGGATAAAAGACCAAAAAGATTTTTATTTTTATTTTTATTTTTACCTTGTTTTTAAAATTAATATATATAACTATATTATTTTAAATATAAAGTTGTAAAACCAATGTATAAATATTATTAATATTTATATGAAATTTTAATATGCATTTTAAATTTAAGTTTGGTGTGAATTTAAAAACAAAAATGTACTTTATTTCATTAAGTTAAAAAATGATTTCTAAAATTCGTCGTGAGTTGAAGACTAGGTCGTTGAACCGAAATTGCTTTACCCGAGGGCGGGACGAGAAATTTTATTATCATTATTTTTAATTTTATTGATCTAAAGTATGCCAAAAACATTTAAAAAAATAAATCTTTGCTTTTAAAAAAACGCTTCAAAATGACAAAGTTTAAAATTTAGTCGAGGGACGAACTAGGTAAACGTACCGAAACGCCCTCAATTTAAAAAGAAACAAAATTTTAAATTTATTCAATTTTTGTTTTTATAAGTAAAACCTTTTTATAAAAAAATAAAAATAAAATAAATCAGGGACCCCATGCGATCGCATGCGATTTACCCTTAATATCCATGCGATCGCATGGAGCATGAAAACTGGACAGATTAAAATAAGCAGCTCGCTGCTTCTGCCTTCTCACAAACACACACATATACACGAAAACTCTCCCAAACACTCTGAAAAATTCGCGATTTTTCATCAAAATTCACCAAATTTCTTGCTATAATCCGCTCTAATTATGCGTTTGTTTAGAAGTTTTTCAAAGAAGGTAACGATTCCACCCCTAAAACTCTTTAAATTTGAATTTTAGTGTTCTTGAGCAAATTTTTACCTAATTTAATTTTGATAATTTCTAGTGTAATTAGAGTTAAATTATTCATATATTATGCTTGTATAACCTAGATTGATGCTATTTAACATGATTAGAAGCTTTAAACTTCAAATTTTTAACAATCTAGGGTTTGTGTTCTTGAGTAATTTGGGGCTTTTTGATATAAACAGGTTATGGCCGATTTGTGTTATGAATTAGTACTAAATTAAGTAGTGTAACATGTTTAGGTAGCTAAATGATCCAAACTTTGATCCTAAACATGATTTTTGAACATCAAAGTGGACTTTTTAAGTCTAAAATTCATGAACTTGATTATTTTGATATAAATGCCATTTGAAGCTTGTTTAATTGCTAGTAATGGTTATTTTAACATGTTATTTGAGTAAAATGCTTATGAACTTTGTATACCTTTTCATATATGCTTGTTTAAAAAATTATAGAAAATATGAAAATGAGTATAAGTTTAATATGGATTAAACATGTTATTGTAATTATTTTACTTTGTTATTTTGCTAACACTAATGCATATTTGGATGCACAAATTTTGTGTTTAATGTGTTTTGTAGAGAAATACAGATACGGACGGTGCATCATCGTCTAGACGACCTGAACAAGAACCTGATCAAGAACCGCAACTGGAACCACAACCTGAACAACAACAACATTATGATCAACACGTGCCATACTATGAACCAGAACCACAATTTTTTATTGCCTACATAGTATTTTCCGTTCACCATAGTATTTTTCGTTCACCATGTAATAGAGCACTTGAGAATTCATGAAGATGAGTTACATCCCAATCTTAGATTTGATAGAAGCTGGAGAGATTACCCAACGTACCAATGTAACAAATTTAAGCTTTGCACCAAAAATGTGGAAGTACCAAGGGTAATAGATAGGGAGCCTTTGGAAAGGGTCAACCTAGCTAACCTAGTTAGGATATTACTAATCCAAAGGTATGGCAACTCTTCTTTTCCTGATTGGGAACGTTTATTTACCACTCGTAGACCTGTATATAAGGAGTGGTGTGTTGAGCTAATGAGTACTATAGCCTTAAATAAGGATGTAGATAGATTAGACGATAAGACTTTTCTTAGATTTTTTACTTGGAGGTAGGATGTATAGGATGTCTATGATAGACATGGCTAGGGCTTTACAGATTTACACCCCCACTGAATTATTATCACCTGATTGTACAGCTTTAATTTATCAAGGTGAGAGGGTAGATAGAGATTTTGACGCTAACGCCATATGGAGGCGTATGTTAAATTTTAATGTGTTTACGCGGGGTGGAAGACACTCCTATTTAGATATTAATAAAGCAGAGCTCCATATAATACATAGATTTTTAGCAAACTCGATTACACAAAGAGGTAGAAATAAGGAGAAAGTGACCCTAAATGATTTATTCTACCTTAAGTACATTCGAGACACTAGAGGCTTTGTTAATATCCCCTACTGTGTTGGGTTTTATTTGTCCAAAGTTGTAGAAGGAATACAGGACGGGGGAATAATAGGAGGAGGCATTTTTGTTACTCTCATTGGAGATTATTTAGGTGTAGATATGGAACACGGGGGTCCAATGATGGTGGTTGAGGAACAAACCGATACTATAGGTTTGCAGGTTTATCAAGGTGCAAAGGTATTAAAACGGAGGCACAATATGCCAATACCATATCAGGGCAACCATCCACAGGTAGAAAGGGGTTCGGATGAGGAGATGGAGGAAGCATATGACATTAGGGATGTCATTAGGGATAGTTATACTGATGTCTTCCAGCATGTAGATGAGGTGGAAATGAATAACCAGACTAGGCATCATCAGTATGAGCAGTGGAGAGCCGCGGATGAGTATGAGCGCTCCAGGCGACACCAACACGATAGTTGGAAAGTTCATCCGCACTAAATCATGAGCCAGCTATCATATCAGGTACCACATAACTATATCCCGACTCGGCCTGCTTTTTATCCACCACATCAGCCCGATATGCGACCACCCTTTGACATGTACGACCCCAATCAAGCTTACCAGGACACCTATCACCAACCATGGAACCCGAGCGATGATATGAACTGGAATCCCTATCCAAATCAATAGTGTTCCATTGGTGATTTCTTATCTTTTATTATTTTTATCTATTTATGTTAAACATTTAACATTTAGATACTTTTATGTAATGTTTAACATTTTTATTATTTTGTAATAATATTTCATTTTTTGTAATTTGAAAGTGTGATATTAAGTCCCATTTCAAAATACCATGCATGTTTATATTTGTATTGTATGTATTTTATTTCATGTACACAACAGGATAAAACAGCGCATTTTCAAAGACTGGCATTAAGTTCAGCAAAAGCAACTAATTTTGACGACAAGATGCAAAATATATGTGAAATAACAACTGCAGGAATGAACAAATGATGTGCACCATTTGTCATTCAAACAAACAACAATATGTTTGGAAACTTTGGTAAAATTTAATCATTTTTCTACGCTAATCACCCTCAATAATTTAAATTGTTACTAATTTCTTGCAAATAAGGGCATTGCAAGATCTTAAGTGTGGGAAGGGATTAAATTCTTTCGGTTTTAAAATTTTTTTGACTTATACACTTGGTTTAATAGCCACCGTTAAAATACTAGTAACACAGTAGTAGTATTAGAATCTAGTGCTCTCTGATAATAAAGAACAGCCCTAGTCTTATATACCGACTACCCACTTCTAGTAAAATTTTTAAAAAAATTTCAACTAAATGAACTCAAAATCATGTTTATACATATTTATGAACGATAAAACTAGGTGTTAACGCCGAAATTATTATTACCTCGGAAAAGGACATAAATTGAGAAACAACCCAAAACGCTTGAATTCATTTAAATTGGAATAGAAGAGAATAAAAAGGCAAAGAAAAAAAAATAAAAGCAAAGTGTGGGAAAAATTTACCAAGTTATTTAGAACATATATCACATATTTTTGTACAAATAATTGAAGATACTTTTGTTTTGGACGATATTAATCAGTTTTACCCAGTTTATTGTAATATAAATGGAATGAAAAAGGAAGTACAGTCTTTCGAGAAAAAGACACGCGCTTCTTGATTTAGGTCAGGAAGTTGTCGTCCAAACCAGTTGTAGAGTCTACGAAAAACCTTGAAAAGTTTTCTCAAAAATCAGCTGGAAATCCACGGACCTCAGCATCAAACAAGATTGCCATGTGGTCAGACTTATCCTAACCATGAGAGGATCTGTCTCGTACAATGGGGGCACCATGTAAATTAACTTATAAGACTAATGAATCAGATCCCAAGAAAGGATAATCTCTTTAAAGGTCAAAAATAGATTTTAAGCCTGATATTACTCAATCCTTGAAATTGACTTTAAAGATTGAGAATTACAAACTCATGGAATTCAATGATATCTAAACTCGAGCTTGAACGAGAAAATATTTTGATCAAAATTACAAACCGATTTGTTTTCTGAAAACCCATTTTCAATTCGTTCATTACCATTGAACATAAAATCCTAAGAATTCACCGGAATTCATTAGGTCACCTGAACTAAATCGGGTGTCAACTGTAAGAACGGTGGTTGCATAGCATGGTCGAAGACAGGACCTTGTACTAGACCGAAAAATTATAGGGTGATCTTTGCTATTGCTCCTACAAAGGATAGTAATTGCATCCGACAGGTTGTGGACCATAATCAAAAGCATGTCATTAGACATTGCCTTAACAGTTGCTTGTTCAACGCTTTCCTTTACAACCGAACGGTAGTTTACCGAAAGGTAATATACGGAGCAAGTATACTGGACGTGTTTCTTTCCCAATACAAGGTTAGCAAGTGGGTGACACAAAACCGCAAGTTTTGATCTAAAATTTTCAAATTTGAAACCCACAAAACCCACAAAAACATTTTGCAAACACCGGTGAAGGGATATTCCGGAAAACTTATCTAGGGTAAAAGCTAGAATGAATTTTCAAAAGATCAAATGTTTTCATAAAGATCCAATTTCCTAAAGATCTAAATTTTTATAGTCATGTGGGACTGTAAACCACAACGCTACTATCATTGTTCATACCGCCGTATCAAAATCACTGATGTACAAAGTGTGAAGAATAAAAAAGTGATTCTAGTAAAGCTATATTCAAGTTCTATATTGCTTGAGGACAAGCAACACTCAAGTGTGAGAATATTTGATAATGCTAAAAATGAACACATATTTCATAGCATTATCCTTCAAGAAAGACAAGCTTTTAGTTGCAATTGTTCTATTTACAAGTGATATTAGTTTAAATAATAAAAGGTGAAGACAAAATACAGATTCAACGATTTGAAGACGCAAACGACCAAAAAGCTAAAAAGTACAAAGTACAATCCAAGTGGTTCAATTTATTGATGAGAAACGTCTCAAAATTACAAGAGTACAAGCCGCAAAACGCAAAGTACAAGATATTAAATCGTACAAAAGGACGTTTGAAAATCCAGAACCGGGACATAAGCCGAGTATCAACGCGCGACGAAACGGACCTAAAATTACAAGTCAACGATGCACAAGAATATAATATAATATATATATAATTATATATATATATATATATATATATATATATATATATATATATATATATATATATATATATATTATATAATAAAATAAACCAGCAGCCCACATTTTGCTAAACAAAATATCTGGATCCAGCTGGCCATACGATCGCATGGCCTGGAAGAACAAAAACATGCTATAAAAAGGCATTTTGCTCGACGTTTTATGTACACCTTCATCAACTGATCTCTTACTCTCTCTCAAATATATTTATATTTATTTTATAATTATAATTTTAATACTAAGTTAATAATAGTAAGGTTATAGTGGCGAATGTTTTAAGTTTGTAAGTCGAAATTATGTCCGTGTAACACTACGCGATTAATACTCATTGTAAGTTATTTTCAACCTTTTTAAATTAATGTATCGTAGCTAAATTATTATTATGTTTATTTAAGCCGAAGTAATCGTGATGTTGGACTAAATATTAAGACGGGGTTATTGGGCTTTGGACCATAATTGGGGTTTAGACAAAAGACTGACACTTGTGAGAATTGGACTATGGGCTATTAATGGGCTTTATATTAACTAAATGATATCACGTTGATTTAATATAGAGATTTATAATTTGATGTGTTTATATATAACCACACGCGGGATATCTATAAATACTAATAATTATTCATTTGACCGGACACGGGGATGGATTAATAGTCACTGGACTCATTAAAACAGGGGTGGATTACATTCAAGGGTAATTGGTGTAATTGTTAACAAAGTGTTAAAACCTTGGATTACATGCAGTCGATAACCTGGTGTATTCATTAAATAAAGTATTAAGACCTTGTTACAGTTTAAGTCCCCAATTAGTTAGAATATTTGACTTCGGGTATAAGGTTAAATTGGCTAAGACTCTAGCACTTTATAATTATGACCGATGGACTATTATGGACAAAACCAGATGGACATATCGAATAATCCAGGACAAAGGACAATTAACTCATGGTAATAAATTAAAATCAACACGTTAAACATCATGATTACGAAAGTTTAAATAAGCATAATTTCTTTAATTTATATCTCATCGCACTTTTATTTACCGTCATTTTATTTATCATCATTTTATTTGTCGTATTTTAAATTATCGCACTTTTAATTATCGTACTTTTATTTATCGTCATTTACTTTACGCTTTAAATTAAGTTGTATTTATATTTAATATTTTACATTAGGTTTTAATTGTGACTTAAGACATAAAATCGACAAACCGGTCACTAAACGGTAAAAATCCCCTTTTATAATAATAATAATACTACTTATATATATATACATTTATACAAATATAGTTTAAAATAAATATACCATTAAACTCAGCTAGCTCCCTGTGGAACGAACCAAACTTAATAAAAACTACACTACTCTACGATTAGGTACACTGCCTATAAGTGTTGTAGCAAGGTTTAGGTATATCCCATTCTATAAATAAATAACTTGTGTAAATTGTATCATATTTAATAGTATTTCGTAGTAAAAAAATAATCTATTTCGTACTACACCTCGCACACATCAGTTACATTTGGCAATGATGAAATTTTGGCGATAACGGGTTAGGGAGATTATGTGAAAATGGCATAACGATCAAACGGGTCTCATAAGTTGAAGGCCTGAGTTGTAGTTTCTTTAGTGTTAGTCAATTTTACGATGGAGATCTCAAAGTCTTATTCGAACTTCTTCAGTTTTCAGTGCAATCCATCGATTGAAATGATCTCCTTGTGTGACAACCCAGAAATTTCTGACCAAATTTAAACTTTATCTTTATATGATTTAATATTTCCGACACGATAAGCAAAGTCTGTAATGTGGAAATCTCTAAAACTTTGAACTATGTTCCTGTAATCAATTACCTTTCGACTGCTCTTGACGATTCACGAACAATTATGTGTAAATAGATATGTATAAATATATACATATGTGTGATTATTAAATTGAGATATATTAACAAAATATTAAACGGTTTGATTGGCAAGTAAATATATTAGAAAATCTATTTTATGACTTGTAAACGTTAGCAAAATATTAAACGTATAACGTTATACTTATTCGTTATAGATAAACGTCTATGTAATAAAATGTGTTATGTGAAACGTGTGTGTGTGTATATATATATATATATATATATATATATATATATATATATATATATATATATATATATATATATATATATATATATATATATATATATATATATATATATATATATATATATAGACAAGTATATTGAGCTTATATATAGGTGCTTTTGAATACAATTAATAGATATAAAACGTACTACAATATGTTTCGAAAGATTTGTACATTTTACAATATGTCAAGATGTAAATTATTAAAGTTTTATCATTATCTTTCACTGTTATAAATTTTAAAAATTATATACAATGATTTGAGTGTCACGTCTTCTTTAAAAAGGAATATAACTTTATAAATGTCTGGAACCACTTTTGACAAATTGTTACCGAGTCATTTTAATAAGGATAAAGGTTTTAACCTTATCTTAAAATTTAGAATCTTTCTAGAAACCTTTTGACAAGTTATAAATGATAACGGTCCGTGATTTAATTAAATATAAATATATAACTTGCAACGTATAATTAAAAACGTGTTTATATTTCGAATTATTTATTAAACGATACTAGTATTCAATTATTGAATCGATTGATATTTAGATATTCTAATTAAAATAAACGTTGGCGCATAAAGGAACTATATCAAATTAACTATTAAAGCGTAAACATTATATGATATAATATTTTCTATTATGGAAACGATTTTAAATTATATATATTGCACTTTGAAAATATATTTAAGTTTTTGAAAAACTAAATATTATATTAGTAAATAGATAGTTCTAAAATACATAAGTTTATATTTCTAAATGAGAATATATTTATATTTTACAAAGTGATAACATATAATATTAACTTAGTCATACAATGTTTTGTGTTAAAATAATTTCTATTAATACTTTGATATATAACAAGAAGATGATATATAGAAGCAAATGACCAAAACACTTAAATGATTAAGTTACACTTTGAGTGATATAGTCAATGGTGAATTAAGTCTAATTATTGATATAGGTACGTGTCGCGAAACGTAAAGTACAATTTTTCTAAGCGTACGTAACGTCGTTTGATAAACCGGAACTGGGACATTAGTCGAGTGAAAACATACAAGTTTTTGGAACAAAAGTTACAAGTTACGTATGCCCGTGAATATTATATATTATATAAATAAATATATAGATTATTAATTATTAATTAATAAATATATATTATATAATAAAACCATCGGCATCCTTGAAATCATTGAGGATGAGCTGGAAACAAAAGGGCCGCGATCGCGGAGCAGTGTGCATGTGACCATCGCGATTGCGGAGCAACACAGTCCAGAATTTGACTATAAATATCGAACGCGTTTTTGATTCAATTCATAATTCATATATCGATCTATCTCTGATCTATATTACTTCATAAATATTTATTTTATTTATTATTATTATTATTATTAATATTATTATTATTATTAATATTATTAATATTAATCGTATTATTATTATTAGTATTATTAGTATTATACATAAATATATATATATATATATATATATATATATATATATATATATATATATATATATATATATATATATATATATATATATATATATATATATATATATATATATATATATATATTATGACGAGGTTATGAACGAGTCATTTCAAAAACGAGTTTTCCGAGTGGGAAAGAGCTAAGGAAATTATGGGCTATAGCTATGGAGGTTATGGGTAATGTTCGAGGGTATGCTCGTGAGTCAAATCCAGTGTTTATCATCGTTGCGTCTACGTACTTTCCTGTAATATTGAATCACAATATTGATACGTGAGCACTCATAACTTAACTTTTATATATTAATAGTGTATCCCTGACTAGTGTTCGAGTATATTTGATTATGCATGCTTTTACGTTTAATATTATCGTTAGATAGTTTATGATGAATCCTGAATTTAATACATATGCTACTAGGATAAGGTATATAATATGCATGTCATTGGAAAGCTGACAAAAAATTAATAACTTTTCATTTAGAAAGCATATGATTTCGATGAACGGTTTAAAAGATATAGTCAATTGAATTATCTATAATTTTAAGTATTATTGTTAAAATAATTATTATTATCGTTATCGTTATCGTTATCATTATCGTTATCGTCATTATTATTATTATCTAATAATAAATATTATTATTATTATTATTAATATTATTATTATTAAAATAATTAATATTTTTATCATGTTATTATTTTTATCGTTATTATTATTATTATTAAAAGTATTAATAATATCAAAACTATCATTTTTATTAAAATTATGATTTTAATAGAAATATCATTATTATTATTAAATATCATTATTATTATTTTCATTTTAGTATTATTATTATTAAAAATTATCATTTTGAATAGAATTATTATTATTATAAAATATTATTATTATTTTAATTAATAATAAAAAGTATCGTTATTATTAAAATTATCATGATTAGAATAATCATTTTATTATAATTAATAATTAATATGATCATTAGTAAATACAAATATTGGTATTGTTATTATTATTAGTAGAATAATAATAATTATTATTATTATTACAAAATAATACAACTTTTACTCATTATTATTATTATCAATATTATTTTATCGAATAAATATGTGATACAAATATATTTTTACCACTCGTAATATAATTACATTAATAATACATACTACTATATTTTTATGATATTAAATGAACTTTATAAACTATATTACTTAAGATATATAAAAGTATATTTTTATCATATATAAATTTTAATATAAATTTTTATTTTAAAATGACTTGAATTATTTTTACTCTAATAAAATCTGATAAATATTTATATATATATAAAACGACTATTTAAATTATATAATAAACATGTATAATTTTTGGAAGACATTTTAGGGTCAATTTGACTTTTGTTGACTTTTGCATGAAAATCTCGAGCATTAGGATTGTGATACACTACGACTTGACCTTAATTGATATTGACCATTATATAAATATATATATACTTGATATAGGTTCGTGAATCCAAGGCCAACCTTTCATTGTTCAATGTCGTCATATGTATTTTTACTACAAAATACAGTATTGTGAATTTCATTTGCTCCCTTTTTAAATGCTTTTGCAATATATATTTTTGGGACTGAGAATACATGCGCTGCTTTTATAACTGTTTTACGAAATAGACACAAGTATTTGAAACTACATTCTATGGTTAAATTATTATACCGGATATTACCCTTTTAGCTTGGTAGCCTGAGAATTTGGGAACAGACCCCCAAATTGACGCAAATCCTGAAGATAGATCTATGGGCCTAACAAACCCCATCCAGGTTATGGATGCTTTAGTACTTCAATTTTTGTATACAGATGAGTGTACCTGTATACTTGGGGATATTCTAGATGCATTTGTTAATGTCGGTTACCAGGTGTTCACCATATGAATGATTTTTAATTCGCAGGTTATGCGTACTATTTTGTACTCGAGTTACGTGTACAATTAAATATCTGAAATCTTGTGGTCTATTAAAGTGAAGAAAATGAATGTTTATGATAAACTAATGAACTCACCAACCTTTTGGCTGACACTTGAAAGCATGTTTATTCTCAGGTATTAAAGAAATCTTTCACTGTGCATTTGCTCATTTAGTGATATTACTTGGAGTCATTCATGGCATATTTCAAAAGACGTTGTGTGACGACCCGGAAATTTCCTACCAAATTTAAACTTAATCTTTATATATTTCTGACACGATAAGCAAAGTCTGTAATGTTGAGTCTTGAAAACTTTGGAACAGTTTACATGGACGCATTTACCCTTTTACCATTCTCGATTATTCAAGAACAATTGTTTGTAAATAAATATGTATATATTAAGGTAAGTATATGTATATTAATTTGAAATTATAAAATATAATTTAAGCATTAAAATTAGATATGTAAAATAGGATACAAAATAATTAAGTGTAAATTTAAAATGAATATATATATAGATATATATATATATATATATATATATATATATATATATATATATATATATATATATATATATATATATGATTGCTATGACTAATTATTATTACATGTATATTGTAATATATATATATATATATATATATATATATATATATATATATATATATATATATATATATATATATATATATATATAATTCATAAATAATAAATATTCAATAAAGGTTATCATATTATATATGATTATATTACATAATTAATAATATATAATACAAATTAAAATATTGTTATTATATTATATTAATACTTTCATTATCATTATAAATATTAGTATTAATATTTATGTCATCATTATTAATTATGTTATATGAAAATTGATACATTTGAGTTGTTACATTATTATTAATATTATTATCATTGTTAATAAGATTATTAATATAACTAGTAGTAAAAATTTTAAGTTTTTGTTATTTCGATTTATCAATATAATACTCATTGTGATATAATATACATTATATAGTTATATTGCATTTAAGTGCAAGATTGAAAATAATTGTTATATTAATATTAATATTATTATCAGTACTTTATATATATTAAAACTTGTATAGTTAATATTATTATTTTAAATACAAAAGATATATATATATATATATATATATATATATATATATATATATATATATATATATATATATATATATATATATGTATGTATGTATAAGTTATTATATTATATTTATCATTAATAGTATTAACATTATTATAACTAATAAGATTGTATTATCATTTGTAATATTATTATTAGTAATTAAATTACTTAAAATTATCATTTATTTCTAAGTAATAATATTATTTATCAATTATCAATTAATATTACTAATTACTTTATTAATATCAAAAGTTAAAGAATTTAATATATATATACATATATATATATATTAATACAGATATATAGATGCGTATGCATTTATTCATCAGCATCAATTTATTTATTTTTATTAATTTTTTTCTGTTTCTTTCCTCTTCCCTTCTGTTTGCTCGTGATTCATTGTCAACATCCCCACAACCATCATATGCAGACAATTGAAGAAAAGCCATTAAACTTTTAAAAAATCCTTATCAATCATACACATCAATTAACAACTATAATTAGAGAAATAAGACAGAAAAGTTGGGAAACGGGTGTGTTCCTCTGCTTACAACAAGCCTTAGTCAACAGCTCAATATCAAATCAATAATCAAAATCTGAAAATGCAGACGAGCTAGGAATTTCCTGCTTAAACAATCTGCAAAATATCAACTTATAATTCCTCAATCAAATTATGAATTTCGAGGTCAAAGGTTAAAATTCAAAAGTCAACCACATTGTTCTTCATCAAATTCATAATCAATATGTTATTTATGATACAATTTATGAGTGATGAGTGTTCTATGGGAGATTTTAAACACTTCTCATGAAGAAATCTATACCTGATACGCATTAAATTTTAGTTTCTAAATTTCATGTTCAACATCACTGCCGCTACTGTTCTTCAATTTTCTTTGAATCTCGTGATGTTTTGGATCCAGATTCTTCCACAAAGTTGTAAATCACTACATAAGGAATGTATTATGATTGATTTCAAAGGTTAATTCGTTCAAATTTGATCAACTGGAAATTTTGTTAATACGAACCTGTAAGTTAAGATAGGAGGATGAAGATGAGGAGCTGTTGATGAATCAGACTTCTGATGCTATATAAATTTTCGTTCTCTGTCGACTGAAGCTCTAAGACCCATTCGATTTCCTTTTTCTGGTTTAGATTCTTCTATTAGAATTAGGGTTACGCACCTACTTTTGTTTCCTGTTATGATCGAGTCCCAAAAACCATCGAACAAATAATGGTTACTAGCGAGCCAATTCAAGCTGGGCTGAACATTTTTTTCGTTGGGCTTAACATTTCGGGCTTCATCTAGAATCTTAATGAGCTTATATATATAGGTATATTATTATTAGTATTTATATTTATATTATTATTATTATTATTATCTTATCATAATTATCATAATTATTATTATTATTATTATTATTATTATTATTATTATTATTATTATTATTATTATTATTATTATTATTATTATTATTATTATTATTATATTATTATTATTATTATTATTATTATTATTATTATTATTATTATTATTATTATTATTATTATTATTATTATTATTATTATTATTATTATTATTGTTGTTGTTGTTGTTTTGTTATTATTATTGTTATTGTTGTTATTGTTATTGTTATTGTTATTATTAGTATTATTGTTATTATTAAAGTTATAATAATTATTATTATTATCATAAGTATTATAATCATTATAAGTATTAATAATATTATTGTTAGTAGTAATCTTATCATTTTAGTATTATTATGATTGTTATCATTATTATTATTCATAACATTATTAGTATCATTATTATTACAAAATATTATTATCATTTTTGTTATTAGTATTATCATAATTAATAAAGTTATTACTATTATTGTTAATAAATCATTATTATCAAAACTATCATTTTTTTTTAACAAATAGATATCTTGTACATATATTACATATACTAGGATTATATTTATTTTTCATACAATTATAGAACAACAAATATTAACATTACTTATATAAATACTTACATATAACAAACTAATGATATTTTTTAAATATAATACTAATCATATATAAATATATATATATATATATATATATATATATATATATATATATATATATATATATATATATATATATATATATATATATAGATATATTAACATAACTAAATGTATAGATATTAATTATTCTAAATATATAAAATAAATATAAATATAAATATAATATATAATCTAAGATGTAATATAAACATACATTTTTAAATGGAAGTTATTATAAAATTCTATAAAACTAATAATATATAAATATTATATATTAATAAATGAAATTATGTGATTCTACGATTATATGTGTTAATATATATATATGAATAATATAGGTTCGTGAATCCGATACCAACCCTACACTTGTTCAATGACGACATATGTATTTTTACTACGAAATACAGTATTGTGAGTTTCATTTGCTCCCTTTCTAAATGCTTTTGCAATATATATTTTTGGGACAGAGAATACATGCGCTGATTTTATAAATGTTTTACGAAATAGACACAAGTAATCGAAACTACATTCTATGGTTAGATTATCGAATCGAATATCACCCTTTTTAGTCTGGTAATCTAAGAATTAGGGAGCAGAAACCCTAATTGACGCGAATCCTAAAGATAGATATATTGGGCCTAACAAACCCCATCCGGGTTATGGATGCTTTAGTACTTCGATTTTATCATGTCCGATGAGAGTCCCGGAATGATGGGGATATTCTAGACGCGTTTTGTTAATGTCGATTACCAGGTGTTCAACATATGAATGATTTTTATCTCTATGCAGTTTGTGTGAAATGCCTGATATGAGATGATGTTTATGAAAAATGAAAATAGAAATCTTGTGGTCTATTAAAATTATGGAAATCATCGATTATGATAAACTAATGAACTCACCAACCTTTTGGTTGACACTTTAAAACATGTTTATTCTCAGGTACGAAAGAAATCTTCCGCTGTGCATTTGCTCATTTTAGAGATATTACTTAGAGTCATTCATGACATATTTCAAAAGACGTTGCATTCGAGTCGTTGAGTTCATCAAGATTATTATTAAGTCAATTATAGTTGGATATATTATGAAACGGTATGCATGCTGTCAACTTTCGATGTGATGAAAGTTTGTCTTTTAAAAACGAATGCAATGTTTGTAAAATGTATTATATAGAGGTCCAGTACCTCGTGATGTAACCAAATGTAATGTATTCGTCCAGATGGATTAGGACGGTTCTCTACACATTGCATTCGAGTCGTTGAATTCAACAAGATTACTATTAAGTAATTATTAGTTTGGATATATTATGAAATGGTATGCATGCCTGTCAACTTTCGTTGAATTAAAAGTTTGTCTATTGAAAACGAATGCAATGTTTGTAAAATGTACCATTTAGAGGTCAAATACCTCACAATGTAACCATATGTTATTGTATTCGTGCTTATGGATTAGGACGGGTCGCTTCATGTGGTATTAGAGAGGTGGTCTTAGCGAACCAGGTCTTGCATTAGTGTGTCTAACTGATCGTTATTAAGATGCATTAGTGAGTCTGGACTTCGACCGTGTATGCATATCAAAAGTTTTGTTTATCATTTTTGTAAAAAATTAACTTCTTATCATCTTAAGTCTAGACGCATCTTACTGCATTCATTGCATAGATAGTGTATAAACAAATTCATATCTTTACATATCTATTACAGTAAACACTGTCTGACGTCTTTCAAAAATTTCTGCGTAATTTATGAGATCTTGGTATTATATATACATATGTACAATATGTATTGAAGAATACCAAACTAAATCCTATAATCTATTACATATCAAAATTCATTTCCCTGATCATACGAGATGGATCCCTCGACTAGTTCAAGTTCATCGGATTCTGATATGGAGTTTCATTCAAGCTCCGAAAGCAGTGTGACTGGAATGGATCAACCAATTAGTCATCATCTATTCTGGATGAATTGGGGATGGGTTCGTAGCCTACTTAATCATTGGAGACAAGAAGAAGGGGATCCCTTCCATCCACCACATTGCCCTTTTGGTGAAGAACCTGAAGCAGCGGCACCAGCATCAACAGTATCACCATCATCAACACCAACAGAATCATTACCACCACCAACAACATCCGCATCCCACACCTCAACATCAAAATCTGCACCTCGAGCATACGCACCATAAATACCCAGGAATACCAATAACAACAAATGATGAAGTATTGATTCATAACTTCATCGAGGAAATATTCTGCAGAGAATATATAGTTTCTAAAAGTTTTAGGGATTATTTATTCTAGTTCTAATTATAAACCAAATGCGTGACCGAAATGATAGAAGGAAGAGTACAAACCCTGATAGGATGGTGCGTGATTTACAAGCTAGATTTGTTTTACCAACTGTGATGACCCGGAAAGTTCCGACCTAATTTAAACTTAATCTTTATATAATTTCGACAAAATAAGCAAAGTCTGTAAATTTGAGTCTCAAAATTTTTGAACTACTTAATGAAATTATTTGACCAATGACTGTTCCCAGCGATTCACGAACGATTAATTTGTAAATAGATATATATAATTTTATTTGAAATATTATTTGAAAGAATATATGAATTAATATATATATATATATATATATATATATATATGTGTGTGTGTATGTGTATATTATAAAATGAAATATTATATATTGTAATTGTTACAATCAATGTTGAAAAATAATAATAATATATAATAATTATTATTTAAAGAGTATATATATATAAATAATGTATATAGAATATATATATTTTTTTTATTTCGAAGTTATTTAGTAAACGAAGGTAACGCTCAGTTGTTATTCGATAGAGAGTAAACGAGTTACAAAGAAACTTATGTGATTTTAAAATAAACGGTGATCCGAAAATGGGTTTTAAAAGTTATAGGCTTAGTAAAAATGTATTAGGAGCTATTTATTAAATTTTTAAAACTTTTTATATATTACTTGGGGTTAGGAATGAATAATTAATGTAATTTTTATTTAATAGTTAATGATCAAATTTTATACCATAATGACCAAAATAAATAAATATAGTTAATCTAAAAAGTTGGGATTTTTCCGAAGACTTTTATCCGCCACTAATTATCAACGAACCTCGATATGATCCGCAAAAACTGTCAATAACCTATTGAAAAATAATATGCACGAGATATAAACTATATTACTATTTAACACTATTTAGCACTGTACATGATTTAAGATATACTGTGTTTAATTTGTACCATCTAAATTAATAAATATACATCAACTACATAAAACACCATGTGAATTCTTGCCTTTTTCACTTTCGACTAAAACAGCCAACTAATAGCCAACTAATTGTTGCATTTGGATAAGTATTATATTAATTTGTTAACACTGCATTTGTGTATATACATATGTAATATGCATATAAGCAAGTATGTGGTACTTCATCAAACAAACAAAGAACAACCCATTCCTTGTTTTCTTATTCGAGCCACCACTCAACCACCTTCATCTCCGGCATCCCACACCACCGGACCGCCACCCTCAACCATCACTCTCTCTCATCTCTCTTTCCCTCTCATCTTCGAGAACCCACCATGGCAACACCATCTTCTTCATCGAACCCTATTCGAATACCACCATCCTCGACTTTCATCACCACTCAACCAACCACCATCATTTACCACTGTTGTTGCTGTTGCTCGTTGAATTCTAACACCATAAACTGTCATAAACAACTGTAGCAGCTTCATTGTTTCCATTTTACTGTTTAAAAACTGAAGAAAACCATCCATCATTTTCATCGCCACCCTACAACAACCATACTACCACCACCACTTCAAATCAAAAGATCAAATATACTTGTTTTTCTAATTCTCGATCGAAAAACTGAACCACCTCACTATCTTCATCGAAACCCACTTATTCGGTTTCAAACCCAAGAACCAACTCACCACAACCCACTTCAAAACCGTTGAACCACCTTATGTTGATAATTTTTTTTTCTTTCTTTTCGTCCCTACGGTTGCTGCTGTACGCAACCATCATCCTCACCATCATAAAACGCATGCTTCAGTGTTTCTTCTTCTATTGTTACGACGAGATGGAATTACAGCAAAAAATAGATGATGATGATGGTGACACTGTGATGAAGATGGCGATAGTGGAATGACGATTACGATGATGATACATGAAATATTAAACGACGATGATGATTACAAAGTAACGAGTTTAGAGATGAAGATGATTACGGTTTGGATGATGAAGATGATGAGTAATAGTTTGGATGATGATGATTCGATGATCATGAGATCCTGACATGGTGATGGTGTCGTAATTAAGATGAATGATGATGATGATTTAGATAAAGGCAACAGTAAGGGTTATATATAAACTGGTGCGACTTATTTCAGAAAAATATTAATGGTCGAGTGGTTAAGGTGGTGGCTGGTATGCGCAAGGTCTCGAGTTCGATTCTGACCTGCAGCATTTTTTTTATTTAAACTACAACAACTTGGGCTAATTAAATAGGTTAGTTAATCTTGGGTTGTGAAATTGTTAGTTGGGCCGTGATATTTAGTTGTTACCTTGGGCCGAGAGAATAAATTATTTGTTGGGCCATGATTAATTTCGGACGAGGCAGAAAATAAGTTAAATAAATTATGAAACGAATATAAATTAGAAAAAAACAAATACAAAAGAGTGGTGAGGGGTGTTGCGGGTGAGCGGAAGGTCACGGGTTGGATCCCGGTCCAGAGCATTTATTTTTTGGAAGAGCTTTTAAAGGGGTTCGTGAATCCAAGGCCAACCCTACATTTGTTCAATGTCGTCATATGTATTTTTTTTCTACAAAAATACAGTATGGTGAGTTCATTTGATTCCTTTTTACTCTTTACATTTTTGGGACTGAGAATACATGCGATGTTTTTATAACTGTTTGTTAAATACTTTTGAAATATATTTTGAACTGCGAATACATGAAATACTTTTATAACTGTTTTACGAAATAGACACAAGCAATTGAAACTTCATTCTATGGTTGAATTATCGAAATCGAATGTGCCCTTTTTATCATGTCCGATGTTTTCCCGGAATGATGGTGAATTTATCATGTCCGATGTTTTCCCGGAATGATGGCGAATTTATCATGTCCGATGTTTTCCCGGAATGATGGCGAATTTATCATGTCCGAAGTTTTCCCGGAATGATGGCGAATTTATCATGTCCGAAGTTTTCCCGGAATGATGGCAAATTTATCATGTCCGAAGTTGTCCCGGAATAATGAGGATATTTTATATGCAATTTGTTAAGGTCGATTACCAGGTGTTCAATCCATATGAATGAATTTTATGCATAATGGTTATGGGAAATGGGAATATTGAATCTGGTGGTCTATTAAAATGATAAATTTTATTGTTTACGATAAACCTATGAACTCACCAACCTTTTGGTTGACACTTTAAAGCATGTTTATTCTCAGGTATTAAAGAAATCTTCCGATGTGCATTAGCTCTTCTTAAGGATATTACTTGGTGTCATTCATGGCATATTTTGAAAGACGTTTCATTCGAGTCGTTGAGTTCATCAAGATTATTATTAAGTCAATTATAGTTGGATGTATTATGAAATGGTATGTATGCCATCAATTTTCAATGTAAAGAAAGTTTGTCTTTTAAAAACGAATGCAATGTTTGTAAAATGTATCATATAGAGGTCAATTACCTCGCGATTTAATCATATGTTATTGTATTCGTCCTTATGGATTAGGAGGGGCGTCTCATGTGGTATCAGAGCGGTGGTCTTAGCGAACCAGGTCTTGCATTAGTGTGTCTAACTGATAGTTGTTTAGATGCATTAGTGAGTTTGGACTTCGACCGTGTCTGCATGTCAAAAGTTTTGCTTATCATTTCATGTCGAAAATTACCTGATTATCATCCTTAGGAAATTACCTGCTTATCATTCTTAGTCTAGACACATGCTACTGCATTAATTGCATGAATAGTGTATCGACAAAATTCATATTTTAGCGTAACTGTTACTGTAAACTTTGCCTGACATATTCCGTGAATTCCTGCGTAATCCACGAAATCTTTTGTTCTATATATATAGATATTCTATGTAATTAGAATACCATCTGATGGCCGGAAAATCATTTCATATCGAAAACCTTTTGTCTAACCGTACAAGATGGAACTCGCAACTAGTTCAAATTCTTTAGATTCCGACAGCTATTCCGATATGGAGTTTCACTTGAGCTCTGAAAGCAGTGTCAACAGAATGAACCAGCCAATCAGCCATCTCCAATTCATCTGATGATTTCGTAGTCGACTTAACCAATGGAGACGCGAAGAAGGCAATCCTTTCTACCTACCGAATTTACCTCTTGACGAAGAACCTGAAGCACTTACCGGCGAACCTGTTAGTAATACCATCTTCTCTCTCATTTCCAGAGTAGCTCGACACGATTATATTCTACCCACAATTCTAAACCTTATCCATCCGCTCGTTCTGACAAACAATCATCCCGGAATAATAGAAGAAGTCAACGAACTTCGCGCTCGAGTAATCAATTTGGAGAATATGGTGCAAAATTTACCAGCTTCAACAACATCACCGACACCAACAGTACCATCAACAACCCAAGTTTCAACATCACATGCCTCAATATCTCATTCTATACCTCGAGTATAATCATCGTTCTACATGACGTTCTACATCATTTATCTTTGTTCGACACGATGGTTATGTAACCTCTAATGTTTTAGAGATTATGTACTCTAGTTCTAAACCGTAAACCAAATGAGTTTAATATCATATTAACTCATTAAATCCATGATTACATCTGAAGAAAATATATATGTATATATATTTTCATAAAGATTGTAATTAAAAATTCTTTTGTACAAACTGTTAATGATGAAAATATTTTAACGGGTAGGTAATACCCGAGGAATATTTAGATTTCAAATTAATAAGTTACACTGTACATTCTTCGAATCTGATTCAACAGTCATTTACTATCTTACTTACATCCTCCGATATACGTATCCGTTCATCACAGAATAACCATTTTCATTCATTTTTCATATTTGGATTTTGACTTATCAGAATCCAACAAGTGGCACAATGAAGAAAACATTGGATAAAATAAAAATTTGTTAGAAACAAACAAATTAACTATGAGAAAAATTTTGTTAAGAATCCACGCTAACTGTTCCTAGCTAACTGCTCCTAGCTAACTGATTACATTTTATCGCATTTTATTTATCGCAATTTTATTTATTGTCATTTAATTTCTGTTATTTATTTTACGCACTTTAAATATCGGGACACGTATAAAAGGTTTTGACATATCATATCGACGCATCTATATATATTATTTGGAATAACCATAGACACTCTATATGCTGTTATGCTCGAGTTCGCTATACAGGGTTGAGGTTGATTCTTAAATAATATATATACTTTGAGTTGTGATCGAGTCTGAGACATGTACACGGGTCACGATACGTATTAATTAATTAGAATATTATATATTAAACTATATATGAATTATTGGACTATTAACTGTGGACTATCGACTGTGGACTAATAACATTGGACAATTAAAATGAATTAAAATATTGATTATAACATATAAAACTAAACATTTCTTCAAGTTTGCCACTTGATTTCATCTTAAACCTCATTTGTTTCTTGACGATTACAATCTACGTTCAAACTTTTCATGATTCTTGAAAACACCTCAATCGATAGGATGAACCAACCGTACTTCATCTACGGAAGAAAAGATTGATGCATATAGTTATGAACCTAAAAACTCTCAGAACCTAAGTAAACGTTAACACGTATCTGTGCTAGCTGCTTTGGCATTGTTATTACCGAAAATAACTTTGCAATTAATTTCCAAATTAGCCAATTTTATCACAGCTTCAGCAAATCAACATCGACCTTTTATTCGAATAAGTCTTACTATAACTTTAATATATAAGTTTGCCCTTCATCATTGTTACCGGGGAATCGTTTACACCCCATTACATCTGCGAAAACTTACCAGCAACTTCATTACTCATTGGCTTAAGTCTTTTCAGAAAACCATTATATTTGTTCATTAAAACCCTATCATATACTCATCCGCATCTTGTAACGAGAATTGTCATATCAATTACTGTGAATTAGCAGTCAGTATTTTGAAATCTCGCAGCATGTCTACATCAACACTTATATGTATACATATAACATTTATCTCTTAGAATTATGATCTTCCATTCTGAAATTCTGAAAAGCACCCAGTTTGTAAATCGATACTTTAACTTTTGAAAAAGCTGATGAAGCAGTGAAAACTGAAGACTGCCTTAACAGTCAAAAGTTTGATGATAAAGAATGAAGTGTTGAAAAAGCTCAAAGATTTAAATACTGAAAAATGAATTGAGCAAACCATGAAGGAGACTCTGAACAAATCACAAAGACAAAACCTGCCTTCAAAGAATTCAAATGATCCAGTATCTGCTAAGGTTATTAACGAATACCTTACTCCTGACTCTAAACCTTTACGGACAAATTCGAATTCAAAATATGAATGTTTTTGAAGTAATGTTGGGAACTGAAGCATGAGTTATTATAATATAATGACACTTGATCAACGTGATTATATTACAGTAAGTCATACTGAGTTTCTAAATGAAACATGATGATTCACAGACCATAACATCATTATGTGCCATGTTACACGACTCTTACATTCTATCTAATCTCCAAATATATCGAGAACAAATCTTCCTGATAGTTCTATCTTTTCTCTTGAATTCTGGTAATTTAACCAATCAAGATCGTGCTATTACAATCTCTCTTAGAACATCCGTCATGTTCATTCGAAACTTCATATATACGAATTCTAGATCATTAATTGCTTGACTTAAAGTCGGAAAGAGAAAACAAAAGGATGGAACTCCAAAATATAAAGGAGATGAAGAGGGTGGATTTATAGTGAAATATCCGACAGACTAATCGAGACAGATCATCGCATTTACCCAAAGAGGATCCTAATTTCCCTTAATTAACGAAGAATCAAATCTTATATAGATTTTGACGATTTTCTTTTAGATTCCTTGAATTCCGAAAATCCACCGCGATTACGTCAAAAGTTGAATCTCTATCTCAATATTTTGTGACAGCTTCACTCGTACGCTTCACATAGTCGAATCGCTTTATCAATATTAATCAAAAATGATAAAACTCTATTTATCAGCTCATATTCGTCAGAAAAACATTCTTATTGTTACCCATGACGACCTCTATCAAATTTCGGGGACGCAATTTATTTAACGGGTAGGTACTGTGACGACCCGGAAATTTTCGACCAAATTTAAACATAATCTTTATATGATTTTGACACAATAAGCAAAGTCTGTAAATTTGAGTCTCAAAATTTTTGAACTACTTAATGAAATTATTTGACCAATGACTGTTCCCAGCGATTCACGAACGACTAATTTGTAAATATATATATATATATATATATATATATATATATATATATATATATATATATATATAATTTTATTTGAAATATTATTTGAAATAATATATGAATTAATTGTTGGAAATAAATATATAAAATAATATCAGTATATTTAATATTATTAATTTAATATATAAAATATAGATATGCATATAATTAAATATATATATATATATATATATATATATATATATATATATATATATATATATATATATGTATATTATAAAATGAAATATTATATATTGTAATTGTTACAATCAATGTTGAAAAATAATATTAATATATAATAATTATTATTTAAAGAGTATATATATATAAATAATGTATATAGAATATATATTTTTTTTGATTTCGAAGTTATTTAGTAAACGAAGGTAACGCTCAGTTGTTATTCGATAGATAGTAAACGAGTTAAAAAGAAACTTATGTGATTTTAAAATAAACGATGATCTGAAAATGGGTTTTAAAAATTATAGGCTTAGTAAAAATGTATTAGGAGCTATTTATTAAATTTTTAAAACTTTTTATATATTACTTGGGGTTGGGAGTGAATAATTAATGTAATTTTTATTTAATAGTTGATGATCAAATTTTATACCATAATGAGCAAAATAAATAAATATAGTTAATCTAAAAAGTTGGGATTTTTTCGAAGACTTTTATCCGCCACTAATTATCAACGAACCTCGATATGGTCCGCAAAAACTGTCAGTAACCTATTGACAAATAATATGCATGAGATATAAACTATATTACTATTTAATACTATTTAGCACTGTGCATGATTTAAGATATACTGTGTTTAATTTGTACCATCTTAATTAATAAATATACATCAACTACATAAAACACCATGTGAATTCTTGCCTTTTTCACTTTCGACTAAAACAGCCAACTAATAGCCAACTAATTGTTGCATTTGGATAAGTATTATATTAATTTGTTAACACTGCATTTGTGTATATACATATGTAATATGCATATAAGCAAGTATGTGATACTTCATCAAACGAACAAAGAACAACCCATTCCTTGTTTTCTTATTCGAGCCACCACTCAACCACCTTCATCTCCAGCATCCCACACCACCGGGCCGCCACCCTCAACCATCACTCTCTCTCATCTCTCCCTCCCTCTCATCTTTGAAAACCCACCATGGCAACACCATCTTCTTCATCGAACCCTATTCGAATACCACCATCCTCGACTTTCATCACCACTCAACCAACCGCCATCATTTACCACTGTTGTTGCTGTTACTCGTTGAATTCCAACACCATAAACTGTCGTAAACACTGTAGCAGCTGCATTGTTTCCGTTTTACTGTTTAAAAACCGAAGAAAACCATCCATCATTGTCACCGCCACCCTACATCAACCATACTACCACCACCACTTCAAATCAAAAGATCAAATATACTTGTTTTTCTAATTCTCGATCAAAAAACCAAACCACCTCACTACCTTCATCGAAACCCACTTATTCGGTTTCAAACCCAAGAACCAACGCACCACAACCCATTTCAAAACCGTTGAACCACCTTATGTTGATAATTTTTTTTCTTTCTTTTCGTCCCTACGATTGCTGCTGTATGCAACCATCATCCTCACCATCATAAAACGCATGCTTCAGTGTTTCTTCTTCTATTGTTACGACGAGATGGAATTACAGCGATAAATAGATGATGATGATGATGATGGTGAGACTGTGATGAAAATGGCGATAGTGGAATGAAGATTACGATGATGATACATGAAATATTAAACGATGATGATGATTACAAAGTAACGAGTTTAGAGATGAAGATGATTACGGTTTGGATGATGAAGATGATGAGTAATAGTTTGGATGATGACGATTCAATGATCATGAGATCCTGACATGGTGATGGTGTCGTAATTAAGATGAATGATGATGATGATTTAGATAAAGGCAACAGTAAGGGTTATATATAAACTGGTGTGACTTATTTCATAAAAATATCAATGGTCGAGTGGTTAAAGTGGTGGCGGGTATGCGCAAGGTCTCGAGTTCGATTCTGACCTGCAGCATTTTTTTATTTAAACTATAACAACTTGGGCTAATTAAATAGGTTAGTTAATCTTGGGTTGTGAAATTGTTAGTTGGGCCGTGATATTTGGTTGTTACCTTGGGCCGAGAGAATAAATTGTTTGTTGGGCCATCATTAATTTCGGACGAGGCAGAGAATAAGTTAAATAAATTATGAAACAAATATAAATTAGAAAAAAACAAATACAGAAGAGTGGTGAGGGGTGTTGTGGGTGAGCGAAAGGTCACGGGTTCGAGCCCGGTCCAGAGCATTTCTTTTTAGGAAGAGCTTTTAAAGGGTTCGTAAATCCAAGGCCAACCCTACATTTGTTCAATGTCGTCATATGTATTTTTTCCTATAAAAATACAGTATGGTGAGTTCATTTGATTCCCTTTTACACTTTACATTTTTGGGACTGAGAATACATGCGCTGTTTTTATAACTGTTTTGTTAAATGCTTTTGAAATATATTTTGAAGTGCGAATACATGAAATACTTTTATAACTATTTTATGAAATAGACACAAGCAATTGAAACTACATTCTATGGTTGAATTATCGAAATCTAATGTGCCCTTTTTATCATGTCCGATGTTTTCCCGGAATGATGGCGAATTTATCATGTCCGATGTTTTCCCGGAATGATGGCGAATTTATCATGTCCGATGTTTTTCTGGAATGATGGCTGATTTATCATGTCCGATGTTTTCCCAAAATGATGGCGAATTTATCATGTCTGAAGTTTTCCCGGAATGATGGCAAATTTATCATGTCCGAAGTTGTCCCAGAATGATGAGGATATTCTATATGCAATTTGTTAAGGTCGATTACCAGGTGTTCAATCCATATGAATGAATTTTATGCATAATGGTTATGGGAAATGGGAATATTGAATCTGGTGGTCTAAATGATGAATTTTATTGTTTACGATAAACCTATGAACTCACCAACCTTTTGGTTGACACTTTAAAGCATGTTTATTCTCAGGTATTAAAGAAATCTTCCGATGTGCATTAGCTCATCTTAAGGATATTACTTGGTGTCATTCATGGCATATTTTGAAAGTCGTTGCATTCGAGTCGTTGAATTCATCAAGATTATTATTAAGTCAATTATAATTGGATGTATTATGAAATGGTATATATGCCGTCAATTTTCAATGTAAAGAAAGTTTGTCTTTTAAAAATGAATGCAATGTTTGTAAAATGTATCATATAGAGGTCAATTACCTCGCGATTTAATCATAAGTTATTGTATTCGTCCTTATGGATTAGGACGGGTCGTCTCACCAACAGCATCAACGGTACTGTCAACATCACCAGCACCGTCAGTACCGTCAGCATCATCATCATCAGTAGTGCTTACAACATCACAAGCTCCACCAGATCTATATTCACCGCAAACATCATCACTAATCAACAACGCGTATATTGTATCAACGAGTTATGAAGTATTAACTCATTCCCATTGAAGAAATTATTTGTATATTATATATATATATATATATATATATATATATATATATATATATATATATATATATATATATATATATATATATATATATGAATTTTGAGAAAAAAATAAATCTTTTCGTGCTAAGCTATTATGTCTGAATTAATTAAGGGTAGATACTACTCGGTTAAATTCTTTTTATTAATATGCTAAGATGTACACTTTTCCTTAATAACTTAACCATCGTTAACTACAATCTCTGTTCAACTCAAGGAATCCCAATTCATAATAAACCAAGTGTATTAATCAATTACATGTTTGATTTTACACTTTCATCTTCGATATACTCAAAATTTCCTAGACAACATCATTCGTACCTTGTGGAAGTTCACAATAATTCCACGAACACCAACATCATTCACCGAGTAAATATCAATAAAAATGAATAATGAAGTATTGATTCATAATTTCATTTACGATGAAGTGATAATCCACAAAAATTAGGAAATTCTTAAAGTTTTAGAAATTATTCATTTCTAATTCCAGCCGAAAATCAAATGAGTTTAATTTAATATTAACTCATTAAATCTACATTACATCTGAAGAAAATATACATACATATATATTTTCATAAAGACTCTAATAAAATTCCTTTGTACAAAATATTACTTGTGAATTTTTTTTTAACGGGTAGGTAATACCCGAGAGTTATATAAATTCACAATTAATATGTTACATTTCTTTAAATTCTGATTCAACAAATCATCAACTAGACTCACTACTTTCACAATAATATACATTCTTTCATAGAAATCAAAACAACCATACTCATCCAAATTCAATTACATATTCTGATTTTAACATATCAGAATCCAAGTCGAGATATAACCGGTATCGTCACTCTTAGATTCCTACATCTTTCAAAGCTATACTTTGACTTCAAAGCTGTGCTAGAACATCATAGAACCCAGAAAAATATTTGTATCATTCAAAATCCTAGAACATCATATGTATATTAACGATTACAATCTGTGTTCAAACCCCTCGAAATTTCTGAAGACACTTCAAATATGAACAACCGAGAGGATGATACAACCACACGAAAAGAAGGATTACACGTATAGCGATACACCTAGAAACTCTCAAAACCAAAGTCATAAGACTAACACATATCTGTGTCAGCTCCTTTGGCATTTATTACCAAAAATAACTTTGCAATCCTTTTTCAAAGTAGACAGTTTTGTCACAGCTCCAGCAAGTCAACTTTAACTTCTCAGTCAAAACAGTCTTATTATAACCTCGATATATACATTGCCCTTTCGCCAACGTTACCGGAGAACCATTTATATTCCACCACATTAGCAGTAAACTTACCAGCAACTTCATTACCCTTTGACTTAAGTCTCTCCAAAAAATCACTATACTTATTCATTGAAACCATATCATGTACTCATCTGCATCTTGTAATGGTAGTTGCGATACCAACTACAGGGAATTAGCAATCAGTATTTCGAATTTTGTAGTAATTCTATGCCAACAGTTATATATATACATATAACGTCTACCTTCAAGACTTACATACTTCGAATGTGAAGTTTCTGAAAAATACCCCAATCTACGAATTAGTTCTCTGAAATTTTATTTTTATTTTTGGAAAATGCTGATGAAGCAGCAAAAACTGTAAACGACCTTAACCGCCAAAAGTTTGATGATAAAGAATAGTGCGTTGAAAAAGACAAGGTTTGGAACTGAAAAACGGATTGAGCAAACCATGAAGGAGACTGTGGAAAAATCACAAAGATGAAATCTACCTTCAAAGAATCTAAATGATTCAGTGTCTGCTGAAATCCTTAACAAACACCTTGCTTCTTGCTCTAAAACCTTGAGGACAATATTCTTCATCATCCTCTGACCTTAAATGTTTTAAGATATCATCATATCTTTCATTATAAATATCTTTGATGTTTATGAAGATATCTTCGTAACTATTGTTATCCGAAATCATTTACCTCTTCGCGCTATCTGTGTTACATCATAAAAGAAACTATTTTAGTTTCTAAATTCTGAAACCTTCGAGTTTAAAATATGAATGTTTTTGAAATGGTGTTAGGAACTAAAGCATGAGTTAGTATAATATAATGACACTTGATCAACGTGATTATATTACAGTAAGTCATGCTGAGTTTCTAATGGGACATGATGATTCACAGACCATACCATCATCATGTGCCATGTTACACGACTCTTGTATTCTATTTAACCTCTAAAATATCAAGAAAATATTTCTTGATGATTCGGTCTTTTTCGAGGTATTCTGGTAATTTGACAAATCAAGATCGTGCCATTACAATTTCTTTCTTAGAACATTAACCATATTCAATCCGAAATTCATATCTACAAATTCTGAACCATTACATGCGGTGCTTAATGGCAAGAAGAGAAAACAAAAGAATGAAGCTCCAAAATAGAAATTGGGGTGTAAATCGCAGCAAAAAAAAAAGCATTAACTGTGGATGTCAATGATTATAGAAAGATAGAAGCAGAGACATTGAAATATAAGTGAAGATATAAAACCCAACAACCACCCAGAAATTATAAACTATATATATCGATGCATATAGCAATATAAAGATACGGGAGGACTAAAAACACTATAAAACCAAGAGTATAGTAGAAGTAAATAGATTCTTCTGGCGGCAGATGAAAAAGAAGAACGATAGATATGAAAGTTAGGAGTATATCAAGAATCAGAACTGGATGAAGCATGTTGGCGAATGCTAAAAAGTATGAATTGGGGGAGAAAGAATAGAAGGTTTGAGTTGTGGAAATAAGGAAACGAAGAGGTTGAATTTATAATAAAATATCCGATAGAGCAATCAAAACAGATGATCGCATTTAAAGCGGATCCTAATTTCCTTGATTACCGAAAAATCAAATCTTATTACGAAGATTTTCTCCAAATCCCTTGAACTCTGGAAATCAATCCTATCTACGTCAAAAAATATGACGAATCTACACTTACTCATTTCACTCTTTTGTGATAACTTCACTCGTACACTTCACTTAAGCAAATTGTTTTATCCATAGTACTCACTGATGATAAAACTCTAATTTTCAGCTCGTATGCGTCATGAAAACATACTTATTGTTAGCCATGACCATCCCAATCAAATTTCGGGACGAAATTTATTTAACGGGTACGTACTCTGACAACCCGGAAATTTTCGACCAAATTAAACTTTATCTTTATATGATTTAATATTTCTGACACGATAAGCAAAGTCTGTAATGTGGAAATCTCAAAAACTTTGAACTATGTTCATGTAAACAATTACCTTTCGACTGCTCTTGACGATTCACGAACAATTATGTGTAAATAGATATGTATGAATATATACATATGTGTGATTATTAAATTGAGATATATTAACAAAATATTAAACGGTTTGATTGGCATGTAAATATATTAGAAAATCTATTTTATGACTTGTAAACGTTAGCAAAATATTAAACGTATAATGTTATACTTATTCGTTATAGATAAACGTCTACATAATAAAATGTGTTATGTAAAACGTGTGTCTGTATATATATATATATATATATATATATATATATATATATATATATATATATATATATACAAGTATATTTAGATTATATATAGGTGGTTTCAAATACAATTAATAGATATAAAATGTACTAAGATATGTTTCGAAAGATTTGTACATTTTACAATATTTCAAGATGTAAATTATTAAAGTTGTTATCATTATCTTTCACTGTTATAAATTTTAGAAATTATATACAATGATTTGAGTGTCACGTCTTCTTTAAAAAGGAATATAACTTTATAAATGTCTGGAACCACTTTTGACAAATTGTTACCGAGTCATTTTAATAAGGATAAAGGTTTTAACGTTATCTTAAAATTTAGAATCTTTCTAGAAACCTTTTGACAAGTTATAAATGATAACGGTCCGTGATTTAATTAAATATAAATATATAACTTGCAACGTATACTTAAAAATGTGTTTATATTTCGAATTATTTATTAAACGATACTAGTATTCGATTATTGAATCGATTGATATTTAGATATGTTAATTAAAATAAATGTTGGTGCATAAAGGAACTATATCAAATTAACTATTAAAGTGTAAACATTATATGATATAATATTTTCTATTATGGAAACGATTTTAAATTATATATATTATGCTTTGGAAATATATTTAAGTTTTTGAAAAACTAAATATTATATTAGTAAATAGATATTTCTAAAATACATAAGTTTATATTTCTAAATGAGAATATATTTATATTTTACTAAGTGATAACATATAATATTAACTTAGTCATACAACGTTTTGGGTTAAAATAATTTCTATTAATACTTTGATATATAACGAGACGATGATATATAGAAGCAAATGACCAAAACACTTAAATGATTAAGTTACACTTTGAGTGATATAGTCAATGGTGAATTAAGTCTAATTATTGATATAGGTACGTGTCGTGAAACGTAAAGTACAAGTTTTCTAAGCGTACGTAACGTCATTTGATAAACTGGAACTGGGACATTAGTCGAGTGACAACGTACAAGTTTTTGGAACAAAAGTTACAAGTTACCTATGCCCGTGAATATTATATATTATATAAATAAATATATAGATTATTAATTATTAATTAAAAAATATATATTATATAATAAAACCGTCAGCATCCTTGAAATCATTGGGGATGAGCTGGAAACAGAAGGGCCACGATCGCGGAGCAGTGCGCATGTGACCATCGCGATTGCAGAGCAACACAGTCCAGAATTTGACTATAAATATCGAACGCGTTTTTGATTCAATTCATAATTCATATATCAATCTATCTCTGATCTATATTACTTCGTAAATATTTATTTTATTTATTATTATTATTATTATTATTATTATTATTATTATTATTATTATTATTATTATTATTATTATTATTATTATTATTATTATTATTATTATTATTATTATTAATCGTATTATTATTATTAGTATTATTAGTATTATACATAAAAAAATATATATTACGACGAGGTTATGAACGATTCATTTTAAAATTGAGTTTTCTGAGCGGGAAAGAGCTAAGGAAATTATGGGTTATAGCTATGGAGGTTATGGGTAATGTTCGGCGGTATGCTCGTGAGTCAAATCCAGTGTTTATCATCTCCGTTGCGTCTACGTACATTCCAGCAATATTGAATCACAATATTGATATGTGAGCACTCATAACTTAACTTTTATACATTAATAGTGTATCCCTGACTAGTGCTCGAGTATATTTGATTATGCATGCTTGTACATTTAATATTGTCGTTAGATGGTTTATGATGAATCCTGAACTTAATACATATGCTACTAGGATAAGGTATATAATATGCATGTCATTGAAAAGCTTACGAAAAATTAATAACTTTTCATTTAGAAAGCGCATGATTTAGATGAACGGTTTAAAATATATAGTCAATTGAATTATCTATAATTTTAAGTATTATTGTTAAAATAATTATTATTATCGTTATCGTTATCGTCGTTATTATCGTCATTATTATTATTATTATCTAATAATCAATATTATTATTATTAATATTATTAATATTATTATTATTAAAATAATTAATATTTTTATCATCTTATTATTTTTATCGTTATTATTATTATTAAAAGTATCAATATTATTAAAACTATCATTTTTATTAAAATTATAATTTTAATAGAAATATCATTATTATTATTAAATATCATTATTATTATTATCATTTTAGTATTATTATTATTAAAAATTATCATTTTAAATAGAATTATTTTTATTATAAAATATTATTATTATTTCAATTAATAATAAAAAGTATCGTTATTATTAAAATTATCATGATTAGAATAATCATTTTATTATAATTAATAATTAATATCATCATTAGTAAATACAAATATTGGTATTGTTATTATTAGTAGAATAATAATAATAATTATTATTATTATTATTACAAAATAATACAACTTTTACTCATTATTATTATTATCAATATTATTTTATCGAATAAATATGTGATACAAAGATATTTTTACCACACGTAATATAATTACATTAATAATACATACTACTATATTTTTATGATATTAAATGAACTTTATAAACTATATTACTTAAGATATATAAAAGTATATTTTTATCATATATAAATTTTAATATAAATTTTAATATAAATTTTTATTTTAAAATGACTTGCATTATTTTTACTCTAATAAAATCTGATAAATATTTTTATATATATAAAATGACTATTTAAATAATATAATAAACATGTATAATTTTTGTAAGACATTTTAGGGTCAAATTGACTTTTGTTGACTTTTGCATGAAAATCTCGAGCATTGGGATTGTGATACACTACGACTTGACCTTAATTGATATTGACCATTATATAAATATATATATACTTAATATAGGTTCGTGAATCCTAGGCCAACCTTGCATTGTTCGATGTCGTCATATGTATTTTTACTACAAAATACAGTATTGTGAGTTTCATTTGCTCCCCTTTTAAATGCTTTTGCAATATATATTTTTGGGACTGAGAATACATGCGCTGCTTTTATAACTATTTAACGAAATAGACACAAGTACTTGAAACTACATTCTATGGTTGAATTATTATACCGGATATCACCTTTTTAGCTTGGTAGCCTAAGAATTTGGTAACAGACCCCCAAATTGACGCGAATCCTGAAGATAGATCTATGGGCCTAACAAACCCCATCTAGATTATGGATGCTTTAGTACTTCGATTTTTGTATACAGATGAGTGTACCTGTATACTTGGGGATTTTCTAGATGCATTTGTTAATGTCGGTTACCAGGTGTTCACCATATGAATGATTTTTAATTCACAGGTTATGCGTACTATTTGGTACTCGGGTTACGTGTGCAATTAAATATTTGAAATCTTGTGGTCAAAGTGAAGAAAATGAATGTTTATGATAAACTAATGAACTCACCAACCTTTTGGTTGACACTTGAAAGCATGTTTATTCTCAGGTATTAAAGAAATCTTCCGCTGTGCATTTGCTCATTTAGAGATATTACTTGGAGTCATTCATGGCATATTTCAAAAGATGTTGCATTCGAGTCGTTGAATTCAACAAGATTACTATTAAGTCATTATTTGTTTGGATATATTATGAAATGGTATGCATGCCTGTCAACTTTCGTTGAATTAAAAGTTTGTCTATTGAAAATGAATGCAATGTTTGTAAAATGTACCATTTAGAGGTCAAATACCTCGCAATGTAACCATATGTTATTGTATTCGTCCTTATGGATTAGGACGGGTCGCTTCACCTTGTTGGTAAACGTTGTGCTTCACTATACACTATTGACCTCAATGATGCGCTAACACATGGTAACTTGTGTTTGGTTGTACGTTCCACAAAAGAAAATTCGTGGTTATGGCATCACTGGATGTCACACATGAATTACAAGGGAATTAATCGACTAGTCTATAAAGACTTGGTTGATGGTATTCGTAGCTTTCAATTTGATAAGCATCATGTATGTCCATCATGTGCAATGGGTAAACTTATCCGAACTAATCATCCGCTTAAGCAAGTCCCTAGTACTTCCACTTATTTGAAATGATTGCATATGGATTTATGTGGACCCATGAGGGTTTCTAGCCTCGATGGCCAAAAACATGTGCTTGTCATTGTAGATGACTATACCCGATTTACATGTATATTTCTTTTGAAAACTAAATCTGAGATGCCCGCCATTATTATTGAGTTCATCAAGAAAACTCAATGCTCTTTTAACAAGCATGTTAAGAGCATTCGAACTGATAATGGGACAGAATTTAACAATGACCCGCTTGATAGTTTTTTAAAGAGACCAAGGCATTGAACATCAGTTCTCTGCTGCAGGAACCCCCCAACAAAATGGAGTAGTTGAATGACGTAATCGTATGTTGAGCGAGGCAATACGAACGATGATTTCCTACTCCAAACTACCTCCTAAAATTTGGGGTGAGGCCATTTCGACCGCATGTTATACCCAAATTACTGTATCATAAAATAACGTTTTGATAAGACTCCTTATGAGTAATTATATGGTAGACGTCCGAACGTTAAATATTTTCGTGTATTTGGTTGTATATGCTATTTTCTTAATGTAACGACACGTCAAAATCGCTATTGACGCGGTACGTTATTCATTGATTCCATAGTGAGGTTTTGATCTCTACATGATACGTTTTGATAAAAATATTGCATTCATTAAAATAAGTGACTTTCTAAACATAGAAAGTTATAAACATGTGGGCAATTACTTAAGTATAAGTAAATCCCCAGAAATACATAAGTCTTTATCTTACAGGTTGACATCACAGTCAAATTATTAATTACACAACGTAGTTTTATTTCGAATACACTAAACTTTATACAAAGCATGAGAGACTCCATGCAGGCAACAAGCACATCACAGCGGAAGTAGTCTAAGGACTTGAGAATAAAAAAATGCTAAAAATGTCAACACGAATTTTGGTGAGTTATAGGTTTAATTGCTCGAGTCATAAGTATATAAAGATGGACCACAAGATTTCTTCAAAAGTTTATCAATAGATTCTACACAACAGAGCACCCTGGTAACTAAACTTAATGCTATAATGATAATTACCCTATTCGTTTTAATACACGCAAACCAACGTGTCATAAACTCAAATAACATATGTCCGTTAAAAGGTTAGCGCTCTAGCTCGGACGGGGATGTCAAGCCCTATGGATCCATATACAATTATTCGCGCCCACCAGTCCATATCCTATGTACTGGCAGCTACTAGTTACCAAAGCTAAGGGATTTTCAGTTTAACTCAGTGTAGAATTAAGTATGTATTTGTGTCCATTGCATTTAAAATAAATTGCATGTATTCTCAGCCTAAAAATATTTAAAGTATTTAAAAAGGGAGATTTTAAACTCACGGTTCAATATTGAGATTCAATATTGTAGGCAAATTGCGTAGATGTAATGATAGTGGATGATTTTATGGTCGGTCTTGGATTCACGAACAATACCCTTGTTTCCTTAGTTTTAACCGGTTTGAAACCCGCAGTAAAACACCCGTGTATTATTTATCTTAAGTATTATACTACTAATTAAAATTTTAGACTAAAAATATAGAGAGTAATTTATGTTTATATGTGATGCTCGAAGAATGAAATATATATATATATATATATATATATATATATATATATATATATATATATATATATATATATATATATATATATATATATATATATATATATATATATATATATATAGACTTAATTGCCAATGTGGGTGAAAACAAGTTGACAAAATTTAATTACACAAATTGGTCCCATACTAGGTACCTATGAATGTGTGTGTGTACAGCAAGAAGAAAAAGAAACCTGAAACCGTTAATATGCATGTGTGTGTACTTCCTATATCATATGGTCCACACTTTAATATATATAAAAAATATTAATTCAACTTGCATAAAAATTTCAAATGTGTGAAGACTAATCTAGTCACTACTTTGTTATTATATGTCGGCATCTCTTTCTTTCATTTTTTTATAGCAAAAGCATAATCCAATATATAACTAGTATTAGGTCTCAGTCTCGATTGAAATAAAATAAAGCAAAACAGTTTTGCTACGTGCAAAAGAAAAATAATAATAAAAAAATGCTAGTAATACATAGTGATATATTAAGATCTATATAGAATCTAGATATATGTATATATAAATGAAGTGAGGTTCCACGTAAAAAAATTTCAGCCCTAACTCTTGTTTTATTGAACCCGGGATTCAACATATAAATCAAAAACCCGTGACTCACTCTTTACACATCACTATTAAATTTTTGGGTGTTTTTCAATCATGCCTTTTGTTTCTTTGTAAAAATTCGAACAAGCCAACTCAAAAGTGGTTATGCTTAGCATAAATTTTATAATAATACTATAAATATAATAATATAATAATTAAATATATTAAATAAAAAAACGTGCCAATTCATTTGATCACAATTTTGGTACGTGACTTTTTGGTTGGCTTTTACTTGCTGACATTTTTTTTATTAATTTTTAACCCGTGTTTGTCACGGACCGCTATTTGATGTCATGTTAACAATAATAAATGTTAAAAAGTCTTACAAAAATTTCAAAATTTAGGATAACGTTAAAATCTTTGTCCTTATCATGAAAGCTAAGAAACGGGTTGTTAAAAGTGGTTCCAAATATTTATAAAAATTATATATGTTTTTAAGAATACATAATCACTTCAAATGTTATATATAAATTCTATAATTTATAAAAATAAAAGGTAATGATATTTTTAATAATCTTAGAGTTTTAAAATATGTTTCTATGCCTCGTTATTTATATAAAATTATTTGGTTAAATCTTCATATATATATATATATATATATATATATATATATATATATATATATATATATATATATATATATATATATATATATATATATATATATATAATTGAAATCCTATTAACTTAATAATATAAAATTTTGTTTTTTGAAACTAATTATATTCAAATTACTTTATATATAGTTAGAACGTTTTAATAATAGAAATCATTATATCGTACAACATTTTCTTTTAAGAAATTAGATCACGTAATATATTTTATCGGGTTTCAAGTTTTAAATTATAATTTGTTCATGAATCGTAAGAATGGTCGAATGGATAAATAAATATATGAAAATATTTTAAATGCAACACAACAATTTACTTATCTGGTCGATAACATTTTATTCTATAATTAATTTAGTAATGTGAAATTTTCCGGGTTATCACAGTACCTCCCCGTTAAAGAAAATTTCGTCCCGAAATTTTGAGTAGTACCTGTTTTATGAGCGATATCAGTAAACAAATGAGGATATTTTTGCTTCATTTGATCTTCACGTTCCCAAGTAAACTCGGGTCCTCGTCTAGCGTTCCAACGAACTCTAACTATCAGTATCTTGCTTTGTTTTAATTGTTTGACCTCACGGTCCATGATTTCAACAGGTTCTTCCACGAAATGAAGTTTGTTGTTAACTTGTATTTCCTCCAAAGAAATCACTAGACTTTCGTCCGCTAAGCATTTCTTTAAGTTAGAAACGTGAAAAGTGTCATGAATTTTGCTGAGTTCTTGCGGTTGCGTCAGCCTGTACGCTACCGGTCCAATTCATTCTGTTATCTCGAATGGTCCAATATATCTTGGACTTAGCTTGCCTCGTTTGCCAAAATGCACCACACCCTTCCAGGGTGATACCTTAAGCATGACTTTGTCTCCAATCTGAAATTCCAAATCTCGCATTCCAGGGTCGGCATAACTCTTTTGACGACTTCGAGCTATTTTCAGTCTCTCTTGTATTTGGATGATCTTCTCAGTTGTTTCGTGTAAGATCTCAGGACCTGTCAGTTGACTATCCCTTAGTTCAGTCCAACATACGGGAGACCTGCACTTTCTGCCATAAAGTGCTTCAAAAGGCGCGGCCTTTATGCTCGTGTGGTAACTGTTATTTTAGGAGAATTCTGCCAGTGGTAGATGTTTATCCCATCCGTTTCCGAAATCGATGACACATGCCCTCAGCATGTCTTCTAGGGTTTGAATAATTCTTTCACTTTGGCCATCTGTCTGGGGGTGATATGCTGTACTCATATCCAAACATGTCCCCATTGCTTTCTGTAAAGTTTTCCAGAACCTTAAAGTAAATCGGCTGTCGCGATCAGAGATGATGGACACAGGCACACCGTGTCTAGAAATAACTTCCTTTATGTAAACTTGTGCCAACTTTTCCATCTTATCGGTTTCTCGTATCGGTAAGAAGTGAGCAGACTTAGTGAGACAATCCACAACAACCCAGATGGTGTCGAAACCTCCCACTATTTTCGGTAGCTTTGTGATAAAATCCATGGTAATACATTCCCACTTCCATTGAGGAATCTCTGGTTGTGTCAGCAGTCCTGACGGTTTCTGATGTTCATCCTTGACCTTAGCGTAAGTCATGCACTTTCCAGCATAAGTAGCAATGTCAGCTTTCATGTTAGGCCACCAATAGAACTTCTTGAGATCATGGTACATTTTTTCGTTTCCCGGGTGAATTGAGTACCTCGTTTTGTGTGCTTCATCCAGTACTAGTTGCCTTAGGTTACCATGTTTTGGTACCCATATCATACCAGCAAAATACAGGGTTCCATCGATTTTTACTTCAAGCTGTTTTACTAACCCTTTGCTCATTTCACCTTTTTCATTTTCTTCTTTTAAAGCCTCTAACTGTGCTGCTTGAATTTGCTTTGTGAGATCAGTACGAATTGTAATGTTCAAAGCTCGAACCCTAAGAGGTTTTACTCTTTCTTTTCGACTTAGGGCATCAGCTACAACATTAGCTTTTCCGGGGTGGTAACGGATTTCACAATCGTAGTCGTTCAATAACTCTACCCAGCGACGTTGCCTCATATTGAGTTGTTTTTGATCAAAAATATGTTGAAGACTCTTATGGTCGGTGTACACTGTACACTTGGTTCCATATAGATAGTGTCTCCATATTTTGAGTGCAAAAACTACTGCTCCAACTTCCAAATTGTGTGTCGTATAGTTCCTTTCGTGAACTTTTAGTTGTCGTGAGGCATATGCGATAACTTTTGTGCGTTGCATCAATACACATCCTAAACCTTGGCTCGAAACATCACAATAGATCACGAAATCATCATTTCCTTCTGGTAATGAAAAAATGGGTGCAGACATTAACTTCTTCTTTAACAGTTGAAATGTGAATTCCTGTTCTGTGGACCAATCATACTTCTTTCCCTTTTGGGTTAATGCAGTTAAGGGTTTGGCAATTTTAGAGAAATCTTGAATGAATCTTCGGTAGTAACCAGCAATACCAAAAAATTGGCGGATTTGTGTTGGAGTCTTCGGGGTTTCCCATTTACTAATGGCTTCGATCTTGGCGGGGTCAACTTTAATTCCATCTTTACTGACAACATGACCCAAAAACTGTACTTCTTGTAACCAGAAATTACCCTTCGAAAATTTTGCGTACAGTTCTTCTTTCTTGAGTACCTCTAGTACTAGTCTTAAGTGTTGCTCATGTTCTTCCTTGTTCTTCGAGTAAATCAATATGTCGTCGATAAAAACAATGACAAATTTGTCTAAATAGGGTCTGCAGGTACGATTCATTAGATCCATGAATACTGTTGGAGAATTAGTCAATCCAAAAGGCATAACTAAAAACTCATAGTGACCGTAACGGGTTCTGAACGCGGTTTTAAGAACATCTTCTTCCTTCACTCTCAGCTGATGATATCCGGAGAGTAGATCAATTTTAGAATAAATACTTGATCCTTGCAATTGATCAAACAAATCATCAATCCTCAGTAATGGGTACCGATTCTTGATTGTTAATTTGTTTAATTCTCGGTAATCTATGTACATTCTCATAGATCCATCCTTCTTCTTAACAAACATAATAGGAGAACCCCAAGGTGAAAAACTGGGACGAATAAATCCACGATCCGATAGTTCTTGTAACTAGCTTTGTAATTCTTGCATCTCTGAAGGTGCAAGTCTATATGGGGATCGTGCTACAGGTGCGGCTCCTGGTACGAGATCAATCTGTAATTCTACACATCTGTGTGGAGGTAGCCCTGGTAATTCTTCTAGAAATACTTCGGGATATTCTCTGACAACTGGCACGTCATCAATGCTTCTTTCTTCAGTATCGATCTTCTTTACGTGTGCCAGTATAGTATAACAACCCTTTCTTATAAGTTTCTGGGCCTTCATACAGCTGATAAGGTTCAGCTTCGAGTTGCTCTTCTCCCCATAAATTATTAATGACATTTCATCCTTACGAGGGATGCGGATCACTTTCTCAGCGCAAATAACTTCCGCTCTTGTTTTGGACATCCAGTCCATGCCAACGATTACGTCAAAACTTCCTAATTCTACGGGTATCAAATCGATTTTGAAGGTTTCACCAGCGATATTTATCTCACAACCATGGCACATTTTATCGGCTTTTATCAATTTACCATTAGCTAATTCAATAGTATATTTATCGTCTAGAGGCAATGATGCACATTTCAGTTTAGAACTAAAATCTTTACACATATAACTTCTATCAGCACCCGTATCAAACATAATAGAAGCTAGTTGATTATTAACGGTAAACGTACCCGTAACAAGATCATGGTCCTCACGTGCTTCGTTGACATTAATGTTAAATGCCCTCCCACGTGCGGGTTCTTTGTTCTTCTCCTTATCAGGGCATTGATTTATAAAGTGACCAGACTTCCCGCATCCAAAACATTTCTTGACATCGGTCGGTTTTGTCTTTACTTCAAAAACGGTGGCATAACAATCTTTCGCCACATGTCCTTTCTTGTTGCACTTATCACATATCACTTGGCAATAACCTGAATGATGGGTGTAACATCTTTTGTAGAACGGATGGGGTCCCTTGTAGTTTGGACTAGAAGTTGCCCCATCTTGTTTACCTTTAAAAGTCCCTCGCGTCTTCCAGTGAGTACTTTTGCCCTTATGGTCTTCCCATTTACTCTTTCCTTCAGTTGTCTTGACTTCGGTAGTTGGTGCCTTAATCGAACTCTCTGTGATCTTGTCCATGAGTTGGTGTGCCATTCTCATGGCTTCCTACATCGTATTTGGTTTGGACGATGTAACATTTCCTTTGATATTGATCGACAAACCGTCAATATACATCTCTATCTTTCGTTTCTCGTTTGGCACTAATTCAGGACACAACAAGGCTAGTTCCATGAAACGTTTTTCATATTTAGTGAGATTCGCATAGACAACCTTCAGATTTCGTAACTCGGTCTCCATCTTTCTAATCTCATTTCGGGGACAATATTCTTCAATTAGCATCTTTTTCAGTTCTTCCCAAGAGATATCGTATGCCGTATCTACTCCTTCGGCTTTAGCATAATTGTTCCACCAAGTAAGTGAACCGTCTTGTAACGTGCACGAAGCATACTTTGACTTGTCTCCGTCCGCACAATTACTAATTTTGAAAACGGACTCCATCTTTTCGAACCATCAGGTTAGACCGACTGGTCCCTTAGTTCCATTAAAGGTCTGTGGTTTACATGCTTGAAAAGTTTTGTATGAGCATCCATTTCGTGAGTTTGTATTTGAAATGTCCCGTTCTTATTGATTAAAAACGTTCCATATTAATTGATTTCGCTGCGAGGTTTTGACCTCTATATGAGACGTTTTTCAAAGACTGCATTCATTTTAAAACAAACCATAACCTTTATTTCATCAATAAAGGTTTAAAAAGCTTTACGTAGATTATCAAATAATGATAATCTAAAATATCCTGTTTACACACGACCATTACATAATGGTTTACAATACAAATATGTTACAACAAAATAAGTTTCTTGAATGCAGTTTTTACACAATGTCATACAAGCATGGACTCCAAATCTCGTCCTTATTTAAGTATGCGACAGCGGAAGCTCTTAATAATCACCTGAGAATAAACATGCTTAAAAACGTCAACAAAAATGTTGGTGAGTTATAGGTTTAACCTATATATATCAAATCATAATAATAGACCACAAGATTTCATATTTCAATACACATCCCATACATAGAGATAAAAATCATTCATATGGTGAACACCTGGTAACCGACATTAACAAGATGCATAGATAAGAATATCCCCATCATTCCGGGACACCCTTCGGATATGATATAAATTTCGAAGTACTAAAGCATCCGGTACTTTGGATGAGGCTTGTTGGGCCCGATAGATCTATCTTTAGAGTTAGCGTCAATTAGGGTGTCTGTTCCCTAATTCTTAGATTACCAGACTTAATACAAAGGGGCATATTCGATTTCGATAATTCAACCATAGAATGTAGTTTCACGTACTTGTGTCTATTTTGTAAATCATTTATAAAACCTGCATGTATTCTCATCCCAAAAATATTAGATTTTAAAAGTGGGACTATAACTCACTTTCACAGATTTTTACTTCGTCGGGAAGTAAGACTTGGCCACTGGTTGATTCACGAACCTATAACAATATATACATATATATCAAAGTATGTTCAAAATATATTTACAACTCTTTTAATATATTTTGATGTTTTAAGTTTATTAAGTCAGCTGTCCTCGTTAGTAACCTACAACTAGTTGTCCACAGTTAGATGTACAGAAATAAATCGATAAATATTATCTTGAATCAATCCACGACCCAGTGTATACGTATCTCAGTATTGATCACAACTCAAACTATATATATTTTGGAATCAACCTCAACCCTGTATAGCTAACTCCAACATTCACATATAGAGTGTTTATGGTTGTTCCGAAATATATATCGATGTGTCGACATGATAGGTCGAAACATTGTATACGTGTCTATGGTATCTCAAGATTACATAATATACAATACAAGTTGATTAAGTTATGGTTGGAATAGATTTGTTACCAATTTTCACGTAGCTAAAATGAGAAAAATTATCCAATCTTGTTTTACCCATAACTTCTTCATTTTAAATCCGTTTTGAGTGAATCAAATTGCTATGGTTTCATATTGAACTCTATTTTATGAATCTAAACAGAAAAAGTATAGGTTTATAGTCGGAAAAATAAGTTACAAGTCGTTTTTGTAAAGGTAGTCATTTCAGTCGAAAGAACGACGTCTAGATGACCATTTTAGAAAACATACTTCCACTTTGAGTTTAACCATAATTTTTGGATATAGTTTCATGTTCATAATAAAAATCATTTTCTCAGAATAACAACTTTTAAATCAAAGTTTATCATAGTTTTTAATTAACTAACCCAAAACAGCCCGCGGTGTTACTACTACGGCGTAAATCCTGTTTTACGGTGTTTTTCGTGTTTCCAGGTTTTAAATCATTAAGTTAGCATATCATATAGATATAGAACATGTGTTTAGTTGATTTTAAAAGTCAAGTTAGAAGGATTAACTTTTGTTTGCGAACAAGTTTAGAATTAACTAAACTATGTTCTAGTTATTACAAGTTTAAACCTTCGAATAAGATAGCTTTATATGTATGAATTGAATGATGTTATGAACATCATTACTACCTTAAGTTCCTTGGATAAACCTACTGGAAGAGAGAAAAATGGATCTAGCTTCAATGGATCCTTGGATGGCTCGAAGTTCTTGAAGCAGAATCATGACACGAAAGCAAGTTCAAGTAAGATCATCACTTGAAATAAGATTGTTATAGTTATAGAAATTGAACCAAAGTTTGAATATGATTATTACCTTGTATTAGAATGATAACCTACTGTAAGAAATAAAGATTTCTTGAGGTTGGATGATCACCTTACAAGATTGGAAGTGAGCTAGCAAACTTGAAAGTATTCTTGATTTTATGAAACTAGAACTTTTGGAATTTATGAAGAACACTTAGAACTTGAAGATAGAACTTGAGAGAGATCAATTAGATGAATAAAATTGAAGAATGAAAGTGTTTGTAGGTGTTTTTGGTCGTTGGTGTATGGATTAGATATAAAGGATATGTAATTTTGTTTTCATGTAAATAAGTCATGAATGATTACTCATATTTTTGTAATTTTATGAGATATTTCATGCTAGTTGCCAAATGATGGTTCCCACATGTGTTAGGTGACTCACATGGGCTACTAAGAGCTGATCATTGGAGTGTATATACCAATAGTACATACATCTAAAAGCTGTGTATTGTACGAGTACGAATACGGGTGCATACGAGTAGAATTGTTGATGAAACTGAACGAGGATGTAATTGTAAGCATTTTTGTTAAGTAGAAGTATTTTGATAAGTGTCTTGAAGTCTTTCAAAAGTGTATGAATACATATTAAAACACTACATGTATATACATTTTAACTGAGTCGTTAAGTCATCGTTAGTCGTTACATGTAAATGTTGTTTTGAAACCTTTAGGTTAACGATCTTGTTAAATGTTGTTAACCCAATGTTTATAATATCAAAAGAGATTTTAAATTATTATATTATCATGATATTATGATGTACGAATATCTCTTAATATGATATATATACATTAAATGTCGTTACAACGATAATCGTTACATATATGTCTCGTTTCAAAATCATTAAGTTAGTAGTCTTGTTTTTACATATGTAGTTCATTGTTAATATACTTAATGATATGTTTACTTATCATAATATCATGTTAACTATATATATAACCATATATATGTTATCATATAGTTTTTACAAGTTTTAACGTTCGTGAATCACCGGTCAACTCGGGTGGTCAATTGTCTATATGAAACCTATTTCAATTAATCAAGTCTTAACAAGTTTGATTGCTTAACATGTTGGAAACATTTAATCATGTAAATATCAATCTCAATTAATATATATAAACATGGAAAAGTTCGGGTCACTACAGTACCTACCCGTTGAATAAATTTCGTCCCGAAATTTTAAGCTGTTGAAGGTGTTGACGAATCTTCTGGAAATAGATGCGGGTATTTCTTCTTCATCTGATCTTCACGCTCCCAGGTGAACTTGGGTCCTCTACGAGCATTCCATCGAACCTTAACAATTGGTATCTTGTTTTGCTTAAGTCTTTTAACCTCACGATCCATTATTTCGACGGGTTCTTCGATGAATTGAAGTTTTTCGTTGATTTGGATTTCATCTAATGGAATAGTGAGATCTTCTTTAGCAAAACATTTCTTCAAATTCGAGACGTGGAAAGTGTTATGTACAGCCGCGAGTTGTTGAGGTAACTCAAGTCGGTAAGCTACTGGTCCGACACGATCAATAATCTTGAATGGTCCAATATACCTTGGATTTAATTTCCCTCGTTTACCAAATCGAACAACGCCTTTCCAAGGTGCAACTTTAAGCATGACCATCTCTCCAATTTCAAATTCTATATCTTTTCTTTTAATGTCAGCGTAGCTCTTTTGTCGACTTTGGGCGGTTTTCAACCGTTGTTGAATTTGGATGATCTTCTCGGTAGTTTCTTGTATAATCTCTGGACCCGTAATCTGTCTATCCCCCACTTCACTCCAACAAATCAGAGACCTGCACTTTCTACCATAAAGTGCTTCAAACGGTGCCATCTCAATGCTTGAATGGTAGCTGTTGTTGTAGAAAAATTCTGCTAACGGTAGATGTCGATCCCAACTGTTTCCGAAATCAATAACACATGCTCGTAGCATGTCTTCAAGCGTTTGTATCGTCCTTTCGCTCTGCCCATCAGTTTGTGGATAATAGGCAGTACTCATGTCTAGACGAGTTCCTAATGCTTGCTGTAATGTCTGCCAGAATCTTGAAATGAATCTGCCATCCCTATCAGAGATAATAGAGATTGGTATTCCATGTCTGGAGATGACTTCCTTCAAATACAGTCGTGCTAACTTCTCCATATTGTCATCTTCTCTTATTGGCAAGAAGTGTGCTGATTTGGTGAGACGATCAACTATTACCCAAATAGTATCAAAACCACTTGCAGTCCTTGGCAATTTAGTGATGAAATCCATGGTAATGTTTTCCCATTTCCATTCCGGGATTTCGGGTTGTTGAAGTAGACCTGATGGTTTCTGATGCTCAGATTTGACCTTAGAACACGTCAAACATTCTCCTACGTATTTAGCAACATCGGCTTTCATACCCGGCCACCAAAAATGTTTCTTGAGATCCTTGTACATCTTCCCCGTTCCAGGATGTATTGAGTATCTGGTTTTATGAGCTTCTCTAAGTACCATTTCTCTCATATCTCCAAATTTTGGTACCCAAATCCTTTCAGCCCTATACCGGGTTCCGTCTTCCTGAATATTAAGATGCTTCTCCGATCCTTTGGGTATTTCATCCTTTAAATTTCCCTCTTTTAAAACTCCTTGTTGCGCCTCCTTTATTTGAGTAGTAAGGTTATTATGAATCATTATATTCATAGATTTTACTCGAATGGGTTCTCTGTCCTTCCTGCTCAAGGCATCGGCTACCACATTTGCCTTTCCCGGGTGGTAACGAATCTCAAAGTCGTAATCATTCAACAATTCGATCCACCTACGCTGCCTCATATTCAGTTGTTTCTGATTAAATATGTGTTGAAGACTTTTGTGGTCGGTATATATAATACTTTTGACCCCATATAAGTAGTGCCTCCAAGTCTTTAATGCAAAAACAACCGCGCCTAATTCCAAATCATGCGTCGTATAATTTTGTTCGTGAATCTTCAATTGTCTAGACGCATAAGCAATCACCTTCGTTCGTTGCATTAATACACAACCGAGACCTTGCTTTGATGCGTCACAATAAATCACAAAATCATCATTCCCTTCAGGCAATGACAATATAGGTGCCGTAGTTAGCTTTTTCTTTAATAACTGAAACGCTTTCTCTTGTTCATCATTCCATTCAAATTTCTTCCCTTTATGCGTTAATGCAGTCAAGGGTTTTGCTATTCTGGAAAAATCTTGGATGAACCTTCTGTAGTAACCAGCTAGTCCTAAAAACTGGCGTATGTGTTTCAGAGTTTTCGGGGTTTCCCACTTTTCAACAGTTTCTATCTTTGCCGGATCCACCTTAATACCTTCTTTGTTCACTATGTGACCGAGGAATTGAACTTCTTCCAACCAAAATGCACACTTTGAAAACTTAGCGTACAATTCTTCCTTCCTCAATACTTCTAACACCTTTCTCAAATGTTCACCGTGTTCTTGGTCATTCTTTGAGTAAATAAGTATGTCATCAATGAAAACAATGATAAACTTGTCAAGGTATGGTCCACACACTCGGTTCATAAGGTCCATGAACACAGCTGGTGCATTAGTTAAACCAAACGGCATGACCATAAACTCGTAATGACCGTAAAGTGTTCTGAAAGCAGTCTTTGGAATATCATCTTCTTTCACCCGCATTTGATGATACCCGGAACGTAAGTCAATCTTTGAATAAACAGACGAGCCTTGTAGTTGATCAAATAAGTCGTCGATTCTCGGTAGTGGGTAGCGGTTCTTGATGGTAAGTTTGTTCAACTCTCGGTAGTCGATACACAACCTGAATGTACCATCTTTCTTCTTGACAAACAAAACAGGAGCTCCCCACGGTGATGTGCTTGGTCGAATGAAACTATGCTCTAAAAGTTCTTGTAATTGGCTTTGCAGTTCTTTCATCTCGCTGGGTGCGAGTCCGTAAGGAGCACGAGCTATTGGTGCAGCTCCTGGTACAAGATCTATTTGAAATTCAACAGATCGATGTGGGGGTAATCCCGGTAATTCTTTCGGAAATACATCGGGAAATTCTTTTGCGACGGGAAAATCATTGATGCTTTTTTCTTCAGTTTGTACTTTCTCGACGTGTGCTAGAACAGCATAGCAACCTTTTCTTATTAGTTTTTGTGCCTTCAAATTACTAATAAGATGTAGCTTCGTGTTGCCCTTTTCTCCGTACACCATTAAGGGTTTTCCTTTTTCTCGTATAATGTGAATTGCATTTTTGTAACAAACGATCTCTGCTTTCACTTCTTTCAACCAGTCCATACCGATTATCACATCAAAACTCCCTAACTCTACTGGTATCAAATCAATCTTAAATGTTTCGCTAACCAGTTTAATTTCTCGATTCCGACATATATTATCTGCTGAAATTAATTTACCATTTGCTAATTCGAGTAAAAATTTACTATCCAAAGGCGTCAATGGACAACTTAATTTAGCACAAAAATCTCTACTCATATAGCTTCTATCCGCACCCGAATCAAATAAAACGTAAGCAGATTTATTTTCAATAAGAAACGTAGCCGTAACAAGCTCCGGGTCTTCCTGTGCCTCTGTCGCATTAATATTGAAAACTCTTCCGCGGCCTTGTCCATTCGTGTTCTCCTGGTTCGGGCAATTTCTAATAATGTGGCCCGGTTTTCCACATTTATAACAAACTACATTGGCATAACTTGCTCCGACACTACTTGCTCCGCCATTACTCGTTCCGACACCATTTGTTCCTTTCGTTCTATTAACCCCTGGTCCGTAGACCTCACACTTCGCCGCGCTATGACCATTTCTTTTACACTTGTTGCAAAATTTGGTGCAGAACCCCGAGTGATACGTTTCACACCTTTGGCATAGCTGCTTCTGATTGTTGTTGTTGTTGCGGTTATTATTGTTGTTGGGATGATTGTTGTAGTTGCTGTTGTTGTTGTTGTTGTTGTTGTTGTTGTTGTTGGGCCGTTTGTTGTAGTTGCGATTGATGTTGCGATTGTTGGGATAATTGTTGCGATTATTGTTGTAATTGCTGTTGTTGTTGTATTGGTGATTCTTATCACCGTTTTCCTCCCACTTTCTTTTGACTTGCTTCACATTGGCCTCTTCAGCAGTCTGTTCTTTAATTCTTTCTTCAATCTGGTTCACTAGTTTGTGAGCCATTCTACATGCCTGTTGTATGGAGGCGGGCTCATGTGAACTTATATCTTCTTGGATTCTTTCCGGTAATCCTTTCACAAACGCGTCGATCTTCTCTTCCTCATCTTCGAATGCTCCCGGACACAATAGGCACAATTCTGTGAATCGTCTTTCATACGTGGTAATATCAAATCCTTGGGTTCGTAACCCTCTAAGTTCTGTCTTGAGCTTATTGACCTCGGTTCTGGGACGGTACTTCTCGTTCATCAAGTGCTTGAATGCTGACCACGGTAGTGTGTACGCATCGTCTTGTCCCACTTGTTCTAGATAGGTATTCCACCATGTTAACGCAGAACCTGTGAAGGTATACGTAGCGTACTTCACTTTGTCCTCTTCAGTACACTTACTTATGGCAAACACCGATTCGACCTTCTCGGTCCACCGTTTTAATCCGATCGGTCCTTCGGTTCCATCAAATTCCAAAGGTTTGCAGGCAGTGAATTCTTTGTAGGTGCATCCTACACGATTTCCTGTACTGCTAGATCCAAGGTTATTGTTGGTATGTAGCGCAGCCTGTACTGCGGCTATGTTTGAAGCTAGAAAAGTACGGAATTCCTCTTCATTCATATTCACGGTGTGTCGAGTAGTCGGTGCCATTTCCTTCAAAATAGTCAAATGGAACAAGTTAATCATACAGAATATTAAGAGTAGTTAATAGTATTTCGTAGCATAATATGAACTCATTTATAAAAGCTTTTTCTTCATATTAGCGTTTTATAAGTTTAAATTCGGGTAGTACCTACCCGTTAAGTTCATACTTAGTAGCTAATATACAATTCAACTACTACAATTCTATATGAAAAACTGATTATAATAATATTTCGCGTTCAAACTTTTACACAATATTTTACAAACTTACAATACCGCTTATTTTACATATAGCATGAAATATAGCACACAATAAATTTGATACAAGATGGTTGTGAAGATAATTCTAGCTAGTACACAAGTCGTTCAGCAAAGGCAATAAAGACACGTAATTCATACGTCCAGAAGCAAGTCATGCATTCTGGTTTTCCTAGGATTACTTCCCATCCTTGGTCTTGTGGAACATAACCGTTATGGCCGTTGATAAGACAGCGTGTTGTAATGTTGTCAAAAGGACGAGGGTTACGTAATGTCCAACAGTCCCGTAACAATCTAAAAACCTCATTTCTTACCCCAATTACCGACTCCGTCACTTGTGGAAACGTTTTGTTTAATAGTTGTAGCCCGATGTTCTTATTCTCACTTTGGTGAGAAGCGAACATTACTAATCCGTAAGCATAACATGCTTCTTTATGTTGCATGTTAGCCGCTTTTTCTAAATCACGAAGTCCAATATTCGGATATATTGAGTCAAAATAATTTCTTAACCCGTTGCGTAAAATAGCATTTGGGTTCCCCGCAATATATGCGTCAAAGTAAACACATCGTAACTTATGGGTTTCCCAATGTGATATCCCCCATCTTTCAAACGAAAGTCTCTTATAAACCAAGACATTCTTGGAACGTTCTTCGAATGTCTTACAAACTGATCTCGCCTTAAATAGTTGTGCCGAGGAATTCTGACCGACTCTAGACAAGATTTCATCAATCATGTCTCCGGGTAGGTCTCTTAAAATATTGGGTTGTCTATCCATTTTATGTTTTGAAACTGTAAAATAGACAAGAGTTAGATTCATAAAAAAATACTTATTAATACAAGCGATTTTTACATATATCATAAAGCATAAGCACACTAAATTACATATATTACACCACACGAATACAACTATCTTATTCCGACTCGCTCGTTTCTTCTTCTTCAGTTTTGGTTCGTTTTGCCAAGTTTCTAGGGATATATGATGTTCCCCTAATACTAACTATCGTTGTCCACATTGGTTTAGAAAAACCTGGTGGTTTAGAGGTTCCCGGGTCTTTGTTACAACTTAAGGACTTCGGGGGTTGACGATACATATAAAGTTCATCGGGGTTGGAATTAGATTTCTCTATTTGTATGCCCTTTCCCTTATTATTTTCTTTTGCCTTTTTAAATTCAGTTGGGGTAATTTCTATAATATCATCGGAATTCTCATCGGAATCCGATTCATCGGAGAATTGGTAATCCTCCCAATATTTTGCTTCCTTGGCGGAAACACCATTGACCATAATTAACCTTGGTCGGTTGGTTGAGGATTTTCTTTTACTTAACCGTTTTATTATTTCTCCCACCGGTTCTATTTCTTCATCCGGTTCCGATTCTTCTTCCGGTTCCGATTCTTCTTCCGGTTCCGATTCTTCTTCCGGTTCCGACTCTTCTTCCGGTTCCTCTTCGGGAACTTGTGAATCAGTCCACGAATCATTCCAATTTACATTTGACTCTTCATTATTATTAGGTGAGTCAATGGGACTTGTTCTAGAGGTAGACATCTATCACATAATGTCAAACACGTTAAGAGATTAATATATCACATAATATTCATATGTTAAAAATATATAGTTTCCAACAAAAATGTTAAGCAATCATTTTTTAAAGAAAACACGGTCGAAGTCCAGACTCACTAATGCATCCTAACAAACTCGATAAGACACACTAATGCAAATTTTCTGGTTCTCTAAGACCAACGCTCGGATACCAACTGAAATGTCCCGTTCTTATTGATTAAAAACGTTCCATATTAATTGATTTCGCTGCGAGGTTTTGACCTCTATATGAGACGTTTTTCAAAGACTGCATTCATTTTAAAACAAACCATAACCTTTATTTCATCAATAAAGGTTTAAAAAGCTTTATGTAGATTATCAAATAATGATAATCTAAAATATCCTGTTTACACACGACCATTACATAATGGTTTACAATACAAATATGTTACAACAAAATAAGTTTCTTGAATGCAGTTTTTACACAATGTCATACAAGCATGGACTCCAAATCTCGTCCTTATTTAAGTATGCGACAGCGGAAGCTCTTAATAATCACCTGAGAATAAAGATGCTTAAAAACGTCAACAAAAATGTTGGTGAGTTATAGGTTTAACCTATATATATCAAATCATAATAATAGACCACAAGATTTCATATTTCAATACACATCCCATACATAGAGATAAAAATCATTCATATGGTGAACACCTGGTAACCGACATTAACAAGATGCATATATAAGAATATCCCCATCATTCCGGGACACCCTTCGGATATGATATAAATTTCGAAGTACTAAAGCATCCGGTACTTTGGATGAGGCTTGTTGGGCCCGATAGATCTATCTTTAGAGTTCGCGTCAATTAGGGTGTCTGTTCCCTAATTCTTAGATTACCAGACTTAATACAAAGGGGCATATTCGATTTCGATAATTCAACCATAGAATGTAGTTTCACGTACTTGTGTCTATTTTGTAAATCATTTATAAAACCTGCATGTATTCTCATCCCAAAAATATTAGATTTTAAAAGTGGGACTATAACTCACTTTCACAGATTTTTACTTCGTCGGGAAGTAAGACTTGGCCACTGGTTGATTCACGAACCTATAACAATATATACATATATATCAAAGTATGTTCAAAATATATTTACAACTCTTTTAATATATTTTGATGTTTTAAGTTTATTAAGTCAGCTGTCCTCGTTAGTAACCTACAACTAGTTGTCCACAGTTAGATGTACAGAAATAAATCGATAAATATTATCTTGAATCAATCCACGACCCAGTGTATACGTATCTCAGTATTGATCACAACTCAAACTATATATATTTTGGAATCAACCTCAACCCTGTATAGCTAACTCCAACATTCACATATAGAGTGTTTATGGTTGTTCCGAAATATATATCGATGTGTCAACATGATAGGTCGAAACATTGTATACGTGTCTATGGTATCTCAAGATTACATAATATACAATACAAGTTGATTAAGTTATGGTTGGAATAGATTTGTTACCAATTTTCACGTAGCTAAAATGAGAAAAATTATCCAATCTTGTTTTACCCATAACTTCTTCATTTTAAATCCGTTTTGAGTGAATCAAATTGCTATGGTTTCATATTGAACTCTATTTTATGAATCTAAACAGAAAAAGTATAGTTTTATAGTCGGAAAAATAAGTTACAAGTCGTTTTTGTAAAGGTAGTCATTTCAGTCGAAAGAACGACGTCTAGATGACCATTTTAGAAAACATACTTCCACTTTGAGTTTAACCATAATTTTTGGATATAGTTTCATGTTCATAATAAAAATCATTTTCTCAGAATAACAACTTTTAAATCAAAGTTTATCATAGTTTTTAATTAACTAACCCAAAACAGCCCGCGGTGTTACTACGACGGCGTAAATCCGGTTTTACGGTGTTTTTCGTGTTTCCAGGTTTTAAATCATTAAGTTAGCATATCATATAGATATAGAACATGTGTTTAGTTGATTTTAAAAGTCAAGTTAGAAGGATTAACTTTTGTTTGCGAACAAGTTTAGAATTAACTAAACTATGTTCTAGTGATTACAAGTTTAAACCTTCGAATAAGATAGCTTTATATGTATGAATTGAATGATGTTATGAACATCATTACTACCTTAAGTTCCTTGGATAAACCTACTGGAAGAGAGAAAAATGGATCTAGCTTCAATGGATCCTTGGATGGCTCGAAGTTCTTGAAGCAGAATCATGACACGAAAGCAAGTTCAAGTAAGATCATCACTTGAAATAAGATTGTTATAGTTATAGAAATTGAACCAAAGTTTGAATATGATTATTACCTTGTATTAGAATGATAACCTACTGTAAGAAATAAAGATTTCTTGAGGTTGGATGATCACCTTACAAGATTGGAAGTGAGCTAGCAAACTTGAAAGTATTCTTGATTTTATGAAACTAGAACTTTTGGAATTTATGAAGAACACTTAGAACTTGAAGATAGAACTTGAGAGAGATCAATTAGATGAAGAAAATTGAAGAATGAAAGTGTTTGTAGGTGTTTTTGGTCGTTGGTGTATGGATTAGATATAAAGGATATGTAATTTTGTTTTCATGTAAATAAGTCATGAATGATTACTCATATTTTTGTAATTTTATGAGATATTTCATGCTAGTTGCCAAATGATGGTTCCCACATGTGTTAGGTGACTCACATGGGCTGCTAAGAGCTGATCATTGGAGTGTATATACCAATAGTACATACATCTAAAAGCTGTGTATTGTACGAGTACGAGTACGGGTGCATACGAGTATAATTGTTGATGAAACTGAACGAGGATGTAATTGTAAGCATTTTTGGTAAGTAGAAGTATTTTGATAAGTGTCTTGAAGTCTTTCAAAAGTGTATGAATACATATTAAAACACTACATGTATATACATTTTAACTGAGTTGTTAAGTCATCGTTAGTCGTTACATGTAAATGTTGTTTTGAAACCTTTAGGTTAACGATCTTGTTAAATGTTGTTAACCCAATGTTTATAATATCAAAAGAGATTTTAAATTATTATATTATCATGATATTATGATGTACGAATATCTCTTAATATGATATATATACATTAAATGTCGTTACAACGATAATCGTTACATATATGTCTCGTTTCAAAATCATTAAGTTAGTAGTCTTGTTTTTACATATGTAGTTCATTGTTAATATACTTAATGATATGTTTACTTATCATAATATCATGTTAACTATATATATAACCATATATATGTTATCATATAGTTTTTACAAGTTTTAACGTTCGTGAATCACCGGTCAACTCGGGTGGTCAATTGTCTATATGAAACCTATTTCAATTAATCAAGTCTTAACAAGTTTGATTGCTTAACATGTTGGAAACATTTAATCATGTAAATATCAATCTCAATTAATATATATAAACATGGAAAAGTTCGGGTCACTACAGTATTCACAGCTGCTGCTTTGGCTGCTGCTTCGGCTGCTGCCTTGGCTGCTGCTTCGGCTGCTGCTTTTGCTGCCTCGACTGCAGCAATTCTTTCATTCACACATTTCTCGACTAGTTCCTCAAACTCAACATCCGACATTTGAGACATGTTTCTTCAATAAACACAACAGATATAATTAATCACGTAGAATATTATAGATGTAGTGAGTGATTAATGGTACATCATGGCATATTAATAATATGAACCCATTATTATAAAAGATGTTTCTTCTTTATTAGCAATTTATAATTATAACTCGGGTAGTACCTACCCGTTAAGTTCATACATAATAGATAGTACAAAGAATTAACTACTAAAATCCTAATAATATTCCACTTATGAAAAATTATTGCGAGTTACTACGTTATTATGTAATAATAATAATAAGAAGTAGTAATAATACAAATAATCATTCCATGCATTTATTATTAATAAACTAAAATAATACAATACCATACAATACCGATATTTTACATATGCTTATTTTACATAACAAGATAGAGTAGCACACATAAGCAATAGAATAACGCATGGAAGATTTATGGTTGCGAGGTCGTTTATTCAGAACTATCAGAAGCTTCTTCCCATTTGGTTCTCTCTGCTAATTGTTTGTGTGTGCATGGTCCGATAGACATTCTAGCAGTGTATTTAATTTTTGGTCGGGGTTTTGAGGTACCCGTTGCCTCAGTGGGTTTAATACAATAAGGGTGATTACGGATCGAATGGTCCTGTTCCTTTTTAATAATTAAGGACTTTTTATTTTTGTAGTTCTTTATAGCAAGTTTGAATTCCTTCCTAGTGATTTCTTTTATTTCATTAGCGAAATCCTCCTCCGGGTTTACGGGGAGTTGAGATTCCCCGGCTAACACAATTTCTTCTTTAATAGGTATTGGAACGCCCTCTTTAGTTGTGGAAAGAATAGACTCAGTGTCCGATTCAGAATCGTACAAAATGATGGGATTAGAAGAAGTCATCTATCACATAATTGAAACAACAATTATGTTAGCATATAAATATATCACATAATATTTACATGTTAAAATATTCAATTTCTGACCAAGTATGATAAGCAAAATCGGTAAAAACAGATATGGTCATAGTCCTGACTCACTAATGCATCCTAACAATTACCAGTTAAACACACTAATGCAAATTATGGTTCCCTATAACCTCAAGCTCGGATACCAACTGTAACGACCCGTCAAAATCGCTATTGACGCGGTACGTTATTCATTGATTCCATAGTGAGGTTTTGACCTCTACATGATATGTTTTGATAAAAATATTGCATTCATTAAAATAAGTGACTTTCTAAACATAGAAAGTTATAAACATGTGGGCAATTACTTAAGTATAAGTAAATCGCCGAAAATACATAAGTCTTTATCTTACAGGTTGACATCACAGTCAAATTATTTATTACACAACGTAGTTTTATTTCGAATGCAATAAACTTTATACAAAGCATGAGAGACTCCATGCAGGCAACAAGCACATCACAGCGGAAGCAGTCTAAGAACCTGAGAATAAAAACATGCTAAAAATGTCAACACGAATGTTGGTGAGTTATAGGTTTAATTGCTCGAGTCATAAGTATATAAAGATGGACCACAAGATTTCTTCAAAAGTTTATCAATAGATTCTACATAACAGAGCACCCTGGTAACTAAACTTAACGCTATAATGATAATTACCCTATTCGTTTTAATACACGCAAACCAACGTATCATAAACTCAAATAACATACGTCCGTTAAAAGGCTAGCGCTCTAGCTCGGACGGGGATGTCAAGTCCTATGGATCCATATACAATTATTCGCGCCCACCAATCCATATCCTATGTACTGGCAGCTACTAGTTACCAAAGCTAAGGGATTTTTGGTTTAACTCAGTGTAGAATTAAGTATGTACTTGTGTCCATTGCATTTAAAATAAATTGCATGTATTCTCAGCCCAAAAATATTTAAAGAATTTAAAAAGGGAGACTATAAACTCACGGTTCAATATTGAGATTCAATATTGTAGAGAAATTGCGTAGACGAAATGATAGTGGATGATTTTATGGTTGGTCTTGGATTCACGAACAATACCCTTGTTTCCTTAGTTTTAACCGGTTTGAAACCCGCATTAAAACACCCGTGTATTATTTATCTTAAGTATTATACTACTAATTAAAATTTTAGACTAAAAATATAGAGAGTAATTTATGTTTATATGTGATGCTCGAAGAATGAAATATATATATATATATATATATATATATATATATATATATATATATATATATATATATATATATATATATATATATATATATAGACTTAATTGCCAATGTGGGTGAAAACAAGTTGACAAAATTTAATTACACAAATTGGTCCCATACTAGGTACCTATGAATGTGTGTGTGTACAGCAAGAAGAAAAAGAAACCTGAAACCGTTAATATGCATGTGTGTGTACTTCCTATATCATATGGTCCACACTTTAATATATATATAAAATATTAATTCAACTTGCATAAAAATTTCAAATGTGTGAAGACTAATCTAATCACTACTTTGTTATTATATGTCGGCATCTCTTTCTTTCATTTTTTTATAGCAAAAGCATAATCCAATATATAACTAGTATTAGGCCTCAGTCTCGATTGAAATGAAATAAAGCAAAACAGTTTGGCAACGTGCAAAAGAAAAATAATAATAAAAAATGCTAGTAATACATAGTGATATATTAAGATCTATATAGAATCTAGATATATGTATATATAAATGAAGTGAGGTTCCATGTAAAAAAAATTTCAACCCTAACTCTTGTTTTATTGAACCCGTGATTCAACATATAAATCAAAAACCCGTGACTCACTCTTTACACATCACTATTAAATTTTTGGGTGTTTTTCAATCATGCCTTTTGTTTCTTTGTAAAAATTCGAACAAGCCAACTCAAAAGTGGTTATGCTTAGCATAAATTTTATAATAATACTATAAATATAATAATATAATAAGTAAATATATTAAATAAAAAAAACGTGCCAATTCATTTGATCACAATTTTGGTACGTGACTTTTTGGTTGGCTTTTACATGCCGACATTTTTTTTATTAATTTTTAACCTGTGTTTGTCACGGACCGCTATTTGATGTCGTGTTAACAATAATAAATGTTAAAAAGTCTTATAAAAATTTCAAAATTTAGGATAACGTTAAAATCTTTGTCCTTATCATGAAAGCTAAGAAATGGGTAGTTAAAAGTGGTTCTAAATATTTATAAAAATTATATATGTTTTTAAGAATACATAATCACTTCAAATGTTATATATAAATTCTATAATTTATAAAAATAAAAGGTAATGATATTTTTAATAATCTTAGAGTTTTAAAATATGTTTGGTTAAATCTTCATATATATATATATATATATATATATATATATATATATATATATATATATATATATATATATATATATATATACAATTGAAATCCTATTAACTTAATAATATAAAATTTTGTTTTTCGAAACTAATTATATTCAAATTACTTTATATATAGTTAAAACGTTTTAATAATAGAAATCATTATATCATACAACATTTTCTTTTAAGAAATTAGATCACGTAATATATTTTATCGAGTTTCAAGTTTTAAATTATAATTTGTTCATGAATCGTAAGAATGGTCGAATGGATAAATAAATATATGAAAATATTTTAAATGCAACACAACAATTTACTTATCTTGTCGATAACATTTTATTCTATAATTAATTTAATAATGTGAAATTTTCTGGGTTATCACACTTAACGACTTTGACAGCCTCAGAAAGTTTGATGCTCATGGCGATCAGGCCATATTTCTCGGATACTCGTCAAATAAAGTTGCTTATCGTATTTATCACAAAAGAACAAGGACGATCAAGGAAAGTATCAATGCTCATTTTGATGAGTTATCAGGAATGGCTTTTGAACAACGCAGTTCAAACCCGATCTGAACCTGTCTACTACTTCTTCCGCATGTAACTCAATTTTCTCGAAGATGGGTGTTCCTACGGTAACTACAGAGGAACTGGATATCTTGTTTGATACTCTTTACTCTCCTCAATGGAACTCAGATGTTCATGCCGTACCGGATATACCAACACAAATGATGTGTCAAAAGTGTGTGTAGTATTGCTTAATTTGCCTTTCAACTTTTAAATTTATTAAACCTTTATTTAATACACTTTAACACCCTAACGAGCAACAAAACTGAAAGGACTCGTCCTAATCCATCTGGACGAATACATTACATTTGGTTACATCACGAGGTACTTGACCTCTATATGATACATTTTACAAACATTTCATTCATTTTCAAAAAGACAAAACTTTTATTTACATCGAAAGTTGACTACATGGATACCATTTCAGAATATATCCCACATAATTGACTTAATAATAATCTTGATGAACTCAACTACTCGAATGCAACGTCTTTTGAAATATGTCATGAATGACTCTAAGTAATATCTCTAAAATTAGCAAATGCACAGCCGAAGATTTCTTTCATACCTGAGAATAAACATGTTTTAAAGTGTCAACCAAAAGGTTGGTGAGTTCATAGGTTTATCATAAAACAATAAAATTCATCATTTTGATAGACCACAAGATTTAAATCCTGCATGGTACAAATGGGCTCGAATCCTATACCCACCTGTAATGTATATCTTTTAAATACAGTACACTTTTCCCGTGTACAAAATTATCTTTCATAAATCTTAGTAACCGTACACATATCTCGTGCACAAAAATAACATACATATAACCTGTGTATAAAATCATTCTCTCGATACATAACATTCACTTTTTATTTCTTTCATAGCTTGGCTTGGTAACCGACCTTAACATATAATGCGCATAAATAATATCTCCAAAACAGAACATCTCGTCTGTATAATATATAAACCTCGAAGTACTAAACACCACGCCCACTAGCTCTTCCGTCTAGTGAACATTCTGGGTGGGGGTGTTAAACCCGGTAGCTACCTTTAGAATTCGCGTGAATTAGGGCCATACCCGATTCTAATTCTTAGGTTACCAAGCAATAATAATCAGGGGAAATATTCACAACAATTAGTGGCAATTATAACGTCCAACTAATTCAATAATAATCCACAGAACTTCTGTCTGCATAATAATTCATTCGAGGAATGTTTTGCTTGTATCTATCTCGTCAAACATTTATAAAAGCATTTCATGTATTCACAGTTCAAAATATATTTCAAAAGCATTTAATAAAGTAGTTGTAAAAACAGCGCATGTATTCTCAGTCCCAAAAATGTAAAGAGTAAAAGGGAGCAAATGAACTCACAATGCTGTATTTTGTAGTAAAAATACATATGACGGATCTGAACAATGCAGGATTAGCCTCAGATTCACAAACCTATATTATTTATAAATATATTAACACAAATAGTTGTAATCGAACAAAGTTATTTATATATTTATTATAATATATTATTAAATTGTAACTTATTGTTATGTATACATAATGTATTTAAGATTAATATTTATATTTATATATGTGTTTATATTATTACTTATAATATCTTAAAATATATTTATACATTATATGTAATTTAGTTATTATTATAGTTAATAACATTTCAAAAAAAAATATAGTATGTAATATACTTTATATATATAAATCTCTTTCGTTTGTAAAATTAATAATTAATAATACTAACCTAAATATAATAACACTAATAATTAGATATAATAATGATGTTGATAATAATAAAATTTTGATAATAATATTAGTCATGTTATTTGTAGTAAAATAATGATACTTATAATAATGATAATACTATTAATTTGATTACTGATAATAATGATCATACTTCTAAATATTAAGAGTTATAACATTTATCATAATAATAATAATAATAATTAATAATAATAATAATAATAATAATAATAATAATAATAATAATAATAATAATAATAATAATAATAATAATAATAATAATAATAATAATAATAATAATAATAATAATAATAATAATAATAATTAATAAAAGAAGACTACCTTAACGAGTGAGTTCCTAAAAAAATATATGTGTCTTTACCCGGGCTCGAACCCATGACCTCTTGTTACACACAACCACCTTCAAACCACTTCTCTATCTGCTATTTTTCTGTTAAGTCTTAGGATCCTAATTTATTTTATTAGTATCATTTTATGTTTTTCTTTTTGACCCATCAAGGAAAGGATCTCGGCCCACTTAAGCACTTGATCAAACCCAATGTCATACATGGTATACGTCCCATTTAATAAACACTTCTTAACCCACAAAACATAAAATATATATCCATTAACTTTTAAGGGTTTCGTTTACAGTACCGTATCTGTTATTGCCCTAAATCAAAAATGGATCGAGCAATATCAGTCACATAGCCTCTGCAGATCTTCCATCATAATACTAGTGGTGTGTTTATCAGTAATTCTCGGCACAAATCAAGCATAGTTTCAGTATTGGGGGTTCTAATCGTCGACAGTAGCAGGGACCAAAATTTGATTAACATTTGAAATCGAGAAGTAGATAGTTGCAGTAAAATTTCAATCGATCGAATAGGTTATAAACCAATCAATCAAGTAGGTCATCGGTTCATTAATAGATCAAGTAAGTAATCGATTCATCAATTTCTTAAATTTCTTAACTCTTTTTATATGTCCTGTATTCTTGCTTGATCGATTTTTAGAGCATCAATAATAGTGTTCTTGGTGGGTTGATGATGGGGGTTAGTAGTGTTTGAATGGTGAGTCTAAACATGAACGAAGCGGTAACAATTATCTAATTTAAACAGCAGTAAAGATAAGGTTTAATAGATTTGTTTGAATTGTTATCTCCTATCTATTAGTCCTGTAACATATTTATCGGTTAGTTGTTGGTTTCTCGTATTTCCTGTGTTGATGTAAGGCTATATATATATCCAGGTACAGTTTATTAATAAGGTAAGCATTTGGCTATATCAATTTTCTAGTTATTGTATACAATTATAGAAGGGTGCTTGCAGGTTGAAGGGCATCAGTTTAATGGTGGGTTCAACTAGTAAACAAACCCGGACAGAAGTATCAACATAGTAGCAGCAGCAAGAGATATAGTTGCAGTTTTTGTTGTTTGTCTGACAGAAACATAGAAGCAAACAGCAACAATTGCATAGCAATAATTTTGAGCAGGTGCAGTAACTTATTCTTGGTTTTGTGCATTTTTGATGGTGAACAAGAGAGAAACGAAGTATAGTAGTAGCTGCAGTTCGATATTTTCTTATGTGGTTATAGTGTTTGATGAGATAATCGAATAGATAGTGTTTTTCCTTGGTGGTGATGTGTTAAACAAGAAGAAACCGTAGCAGTATAGTACAAGGTGGTGCTCGAACGAATTAAGAAAGGAACAGAAAGATAAAAGTGGTAGTATGCATTACTGGTTTGATAGGTTGTTCTCCATGTATGAGTCTATAATATCTATATAAATATATAATTTAAGTGAAATGATTGAAGTAGAAACAGGAAAAGAGGATCAATTACTATAAAGGAAATAAATAAAGGAGATATGTGGGGTTTGTGATTATGGTGATAGACGATTTGCATATCTCTATATTTTGTATGTATGTATAATTTTTATATATAGATATAATAATAGTTAAATAATGGACAAAGAAGCAAGAATATTAATTCACTCGACAAATTCAGTTAGTCAACAACTTTTACTTTTTCTTTTCTTTATATTTTCAGATATCACGTTTTCAAGACATTACAGAATCAAACAACTTTCTTTGTACTATAATCTGTATAATATATATATAGAAATAATAATAATAATAATAATATTAATAATAATAAAGGTAATAATAATAATATAATGATACTAACAATTATAATGATCTTATTAAGTTTAATAATGATATTAATAATAAAAATGATAATAATAATAATAATATTAATTATAATAATTTTAATATTATTTATGATAATAATAACTATTACAACTTTATTATATATTAACATTTATTTAATATTTATATATCACAATATGTTAATAACTATTAATGGAAATTGTATATGGATTCATTATAATGTATATGTAGTTAAGTTATATATATATATATATATATATATATATATATATATATATATATATATATATATATATATATATATATATATATATATATATATATATTAATTTTAAAGGGTAACTTATTTATTCTAATTATTATTTTACATTTTAATTTCAAATTAATTAAGGTATACTTTATTAAATCCAAATATTATCTATTCTTATATTTATATTTATATAATATATGTACATATTTATTTACAATTAATTGTTCATGAATCGTCGGAAATAGTCACAGGTTAAATGAGTCCATGTAAATAGTTCAAAATTTTGAGATTCGGTTTAATAGAACTTGCTTATCTTGTCGAAACCATATAAAGATTAAGTTAAAATTTGGTCGGAAATTTCCGGGTCATCACAGTACCTACCCGTTAAAGAAATTTCGTCCTGAAATTTGATCGAGATCGTCATGGCTAACAATAAATATGTTTTCATGACTCATACAAGTTGGAATTTAGAGTTTTATCAATAGCTAGTGATATGGATAAAACAAATCGTTTATGTGAAGAGTACAAGTGAAGCTATCACAAATTAGTGAAATAAGAAAAATAAGTTTCATCATAACTTTTGACGTGGTCATGATTGAATTTAGAAATTAAGGTGTGTCTTAACTTTTGACGTTGTCTTGGTTGAATTCCGGAATTCCAGGGGTTTAAAGAAATCTTCAAAATCTGCATAAGATTTGATTCTTTGGTAATTAAGGAAATTAGGATCTCTTCAATTAAATGCGATGATCTACCTCGATTGCTCTGTCTGATAATTTCATTATAAATTAAATCTTTCGTTCCATTATTCTCACCATTCCTATACTTTCTTTCTCAGTTCATACTTCTAAAAGATTGTGAAAATGCTTAATCGAGTTCTGATTCTTGTCCTTATACTTACTATCCCAACCATCATTCTCCTTTTCCAACTTCCACCGGAGGAATCTGTTTTCTTCTACTTCGCCCTTAGGGTTATAGTGTTTTTAATTCTTCTGTGTCTTTCTGTTGTGATAAACATTGATATACACGGTTTGTAATTTCAGTGTTGTTATTGGGCCTTATATTTTCTCTTATATTTTAGATCTCTTTGCCTTTTTATTATCCTTTCGACCTCTAGTAAAGTGAGCAATGGTCCAGAATTCGTAAGTACGGAGTTTCGAATAAACTTAATGTTCTAACCAAGAAAGAACATAATCGTACGATTTGATTTGTCAAATTATTAGAATCATTGAGAATAGAACTATCAAGAATATACTTTCTTGATATGTTTAGAAGTTAAGCAGAATGAAAGAGTTATGTAACATGGCACATGATGACGTTATGATCTGTGAATCATCACGTTCCATTAGAAACTCAGCATGACTTACTGTAATATAATCACGTTGATCAAGTGTCATTATATTATACTAACCCATGCTTCAGTTCCCAACACTACTTCAATAACATTCATATTTTAAGTTCAAAATTTTCAGAATTTAGGAACTGAGACAGTTTCCTTACTGATGTGACACTGACATCGCAAAGAGATAAATAATTTTGGATGATAATATTTATGAAAGTATCTTCAAAATATCGAAGATATTTATGATGATATTTTGGAATTTCTAAGTTCGATGGTTGATGGAGAAAGATTTTCTGCAAGATTTTAACATGACTTCGGAGCAAGATATTCTCTAAAGATTTCAACGGATCCAAAATTATCTGGATTCTTTGAATATAGGGTATGGTCCTTGTATTTGTCCTTGGTCTCCTTCGTGGTTATCTCAATCCGTTTTCCAGTTCCAACTTTTTTGAGCTTTTCCAACATACTATTCTTTATCATTAAACTTCCGAAGATTAAGGTCATTTACGGTTGTCTACAGTTTCTGCTGCTTCATTCAGCTTTTTCAACATTAAGAGTATTGATTTGCAGACTGATTGCTGTTCAAAATTTCAGAATGGGAGACCCTAATTCTAAAAGATAAATGTTATACATACAACTGTTGATGTAGATATGATGTGCGTTTTCAAAGTACTGATTGCTGATTCCCGATAATTGATATGGAAGTTCTCGTTACAAGATATGGATGAGTATATGATAGGTTTCAACGAACAAATATAATGGTTCTTCGAAGAGACTTAAGTCAATGAGTAATGAAGTTGCTGGTAAATTTACTGCTAATGTGGCGGAATATAAAAGGTTCCCCGACAACGATGACAAAAGGCAAACTTATATATCAAGATTATAATAAGGCTAATCCGAATGAAAGTGGAAGTTGATTTGTTGGAGCTGTGACAAAATTGGCTAGTCTGGAAAGGGATTGCAAAGTTATTTTCGATGATAACAACGCCAACGGAGCTAGCACAGATAAGTGTTAAACGTTTACTTAAGTTTCGAGTACTTTCAGGTGCATAACTATATATATTAATCTTTCCTTCCGTAGATGAAGTGCAGTTGGTTTATCCTCTCGATTGAGGTGTTTTCAAGAATCATGAAAAGTTTGAGCGCAGATTGTAATAGTCAAGATATAAATGAGGTTTAAGATGAAATCAAGTGGCAACTTGAAGAAATATTTAGTTTCATATGTTATAATCAATATGATAATTCATTTTAACTGTCCAATGTTATTAGTCAATAGTCTATAGTTGACAGTCCAATAATTCATATAAAGTTTAATATATAATATTCAAATTAATTAATACGTATCGTGACCCGTGTACATGTCTCAGACTCGATCACAACTCAAAGTATATATATTATTGTAGAATCAACCTCAACCCTGTATAGAGAACTCGATCATTACTGCATATAGAGTGTCTATGGTGATTCCAAATAATATATATAGATGCGTTGATATGATATATCAAAACCTTGTATACGTTTCCTGATATTTAAAATGCGTAAATAACAGTATTTAAATGACGATAAGTAAAGTGCGTAAAATAAATAACAGAAATTAAATGACAATAAATAAAATTGCGAGACTTAAATTGCGATAAAATAAATTGCAATAAATAAAATGTAATCAGTTAGCTAGGAACAGTTAGCTAGGAGCAGTTAGCGTGGATTCTTAACAAAATTTCTCATAGTTAATTTGTTTGTTTCTAACAAATTTTATTTTGTCAAATGTTTTCTTCATTATGCCACTTGTTGGATTCTGATAAATCAAAATCCAAATATGAAATTGGATGAATATGGTTATTCTGTGGTGAACGGATTTATATATCGGTGGATGTAAGTAGGATAGTAAACGACTGTTGAATCGCCTTCAAAGAATGTACAGTGTAACTCATTAATGTGAAATCTGAATATTCCTCGGGTATTACCTACCCGTTAAAATATTTTCACCATTAACACTTTGTACGAAAGAATTTTTAATTACAATCTTTATGAAAACATATATACATATATATTTTCTTCAGATGTAATCATGGATTTATTGAGTTAATATGATATTAAACTCATTTGGTTTACCGTTAGAACTATAATACATAATCTCTAAAACATTTAGAGATTACTTAATCGCCATGAAGAACGAAGATAATTGATGTAGAACGATACATAGAATGATGATTATACTCGAGGTACAGAATGAGATGTTGAGGCATGGATTATTGATGGTACTGGTGCTGTTACTGATGGTACTGTTGGTGCCGGTGATGTTGTTGAAGCTGGTAAATTTTGCACCATATTCTCCAAATTTATTTTTCGAGCGCGAAGTTTGTTGACTTCTTCTATTATTCCGGGGTGATTGTCGGTTGGAACGAGCGGATGAATAAGGCTTAGATTTGTGAATAGAATATAATCATGATGAGCTACCCTGGAAATAAGCGAGAAAATTGTGTCTCGAACAGGTTCGCCGGTAAGTGCTTCAGGTTCTTCGCCAAGAGGGCAATTTAGTTGGTGAAAAGGATCGCCTTCTTCACGTCTTCATTGATTAAGTCTGCTATGAACCCATCAGATGAATTGGGGATGGCTAATTGATTGATTCATTCTGGTGACACCACTTTCGGAACTTAGGTGAATATCCATGTCGGAATAGCTGTCGGAATAACTATCGGTATAGCTTATCGAAATCTGAGGGACTCGAACTGGTTGAGAAATTCATCTCGTACGATCAGATGAATGATTTTCGATAAGAAATAGATTATAGGATGTAGATTAGTACCCTGCAATACATAATTTACATATGTATATATAATACTAAAATCTCATAAGTTAAGGAGGAATCTATGGAAGCTGTCAGGCAAAGGTAACAATAACAGATACGCTAAGATATGAATTTATCTATACACTGTCTATGCAATAGAGGCAGTAAGACATGTCTAGACTAAGAATGATAAGCAGGTAATTTCCTAAGGATGATAAGCAAATGATTTTCGACAAAAATGATAAGCAAAAATTTTGACATGCAGACACGGTCGAAGTCCAGGCCCACTAATGCATCTAAACAACTATCAGTTAGACACACTAATACAAGACCTGGTTCGATAAGACCACCGCTCTGATACCAACTGAAAGGACCCGTCCTAATCCATCTGGACGAATACATTACATTTGGTTACATCGTGAGGTACTTGACCTCTATATGATACATTTTACAAACATTGCATTCATTTTTAAAAAGATAAACTTTTATTTACATCGAAAGTTGACTACATGGATACCATTTCATAATATATCCCACATAATTGACTTAATAATAATCTTGATGAACTCAACGACTCGAATGCAACATCTTTTGAAATATGTCATGAATGACTCCAAGTAATATCTCTAAAATGCGCAAATGCACAGCGGAAGATTTCTTTCATACCTGAGAATAAATATGTTTTAAAGTGTCAACCAAAAGGTTGGTGAGTTCATAGGTTTATCATAAAACAATAAAATTCATCATTTTGATAGAACACAAGATTTAAATCCTGCATGGTACAAATGAGCCCGAATCCTATACCCACCTGTAATGTACATGCGATATCTTTTAAATACAGTACACTTTTATCGTGTACAAAATCATCTTTCATAAATATTAGTAATGGTACACATATCTCGTGCATAAAAATAACATACACATAACCTGTGTATAAAATCATTCTCTCGATACATAACATTCACTTTTCATTTCTTTCATAATTTGACTTGGTAACCGACCTTAACATATAATGCGCATAAATAATATCCCCAAAATAGAACATCTCATCTGTATAATATATAAACCTCGAAGTACTAAACACCACGCCCACTAGGTCTTTCGTCTAGTGAACATTCTGGGTGGGGGTGTTAAACCCGGTAGCTACCTTTAGGATTCGCGTGAATTAGGGCCATACCCGATTCTAATTCTTAGGTTACCAAGCAATAATAATCAGGGGAAATATTCACAACAATTAGTGGCAATTATAACATCCAACTAATTCAATAATAATCCACAGAACTTCTGTCTGCATAATAATTCATTCGAGGAATATTTTTCTTGTATCTATCTCGTCAAACATTTATAAAAGAATTTCATGTATTCGCAGTTCAAAATATATTTCAAAAGCATTTAATAAAGTAGTTGTAAAAATAGCGCATGTATTCTCAGTCCCAAAAATGTAAAGAGTGAAAGGGAGCAAATGAACTCATAATGCTGTATTTTGTAGTAAAAATACATATGACGGATCTGAACAATGCAGGGTTAGCCTCGGATTCACGAACCTATATTATATATATATATATTAACACATATAGTTGTAATCGAACAAAGTTGTTTATATATTTATTATAATATATTATTAAATTATAACTTATTGTTATGTATACATAATGTATTTAAGATTAATATTTATACTTATATATGTGTTTATATTATTACTTATAATATCTTAAAATATATTTATACATTATATGTAATTTAGTTATTATTATAGTTAATAACATTTCATAAAAAAAATATAGTATGTAATATACTTTATATATATAAATCCCTTTCGTTTGTAAAATTAATAATTAATAATACTAACATAAATATAATAACACTAATAATTAGATATAATAATGATGTTGATAATAATAAAATTTTGATAATAATATTAGTCATGTTATTTGTAGTAAAATGATGATACTTATAATAATGATAATACTATTAATTTGATTACTGATAATAATGATCATACTTCTAAATATTAAGAGTTATAACATTTATCATAATAATAATAATAACAATAATTAATAATAATAATAATAATAATAATAATAATAATAATAATAATAATAATAATAATAATAATAATAATAATAATAATAATAATAATAATAATAATAATAATAATAATTAATAAAAGAAGACTACCTTAACGAGTGAGTTCCTAAAAAAATATATGTGTCTTTGCCCGGGCTCGAACCCATGACCTCTCGTTACACACAACCACCTTCAAACCACTTCTCTATCTGCTATTTTTCTGTTAAGTCTTAGGATCCTAATTTATTTGATTAGCATCTTTTTCTGTTTTTCTTTTCGACCCATCAAGGAAAGGATCTCGACCCACTTAAGCACTTGATCAAATCCAATGTCATACATGGTATACGTCCCAATTAATAAACACTTCTCAACCCATAAAACATAAAATATATATATCCATTAACTTTTAAGGGTTTCGTTCACAGTACCGTATCTGTTATTGCCCTAAATCAAAAATGGATCGAGCAATATCAGTCCCATAGCCTCCGCAGATCTTCCATCATAATACTAGTGGTGTGTTTATCAACAATTCTCGGCACAAATCAAGCATAGTTTCAGTTTTGGGGATTCTAATCGTCGACAGTAGCAGGGACCAGAATTTGATTAACATTTGAAATCGAGAAGTAGATAGTTGCAGTAAAATTTCAATCGATCGAATAGGTTATACACCAATCAATCAAGTAGGTCATCGGTTCATCAATAGATCAAGTAAGTAATAAATTCATCAATTTCCTAAATTTCTTAACTCTTTTTATATGTCCTGTATTCTTGCTTGATCGATTTTTAGAGCATCAATAATAGTGTTCTTGGTGGGTTGATGATGGGGGTTAGTAGTGTTTGAATGGTGAGTCTAAACATGAACGAAGCGGTAACAATTATCTAATTTAAACAGCAGTAAAGATAAGGTTTAATAGATTTGTTTGAATTGTTATCTCCTATCTATTAGTCCTGTAACATATTTATTGGTTAGTTGTTGGTTTCTCGTATTTCCTGTGTTGATGTAAGGCTATATATATATCCAGGTATAGTTTATTAATAAGGTAAGCATTTGGCTATATCAATTTTCTAGTTATTGTATACAATTATAGAAGGGTGCTTGCAGGTTGAAGGGCATCAGTTTAATGGTGGGTTCAGCTAGTAAACAAACCCGGACAGAAGTATCAACATAGTAGCAGCAGCAAGAGATATAGTTGCAGTTTTTGTTGTTTGTCTGACAGAAACATAGAAGCAAACAGCAACAATTGCATAGCAATAATTTTGAGCAGGTGCAGTAACTTATTCTTGGTTTTGTGCATTTTTGATGGTGAACAAGAGAGAAACGAAGTATAGTAGTAGCTGCAGTTCGATATTTTCTTATGTGGTTATAGTGTTTGATGAGATAATCGAATAGATAGTGTTTTTCCTTGGTGGTGATGTGTTAAACAAGAAGAAACCGTAGCAGTATAGTACAAGGTGGTGCTCGAACGAATTAAGAAAGGAACAGAAAGATAAAAGTGGTAGTATGCATTACTGGTTTGATAGGTTGTTCTCCATGTATGAGTCTATAATATCTATATAAATATATAATTTAAGTGAAATGATTGAAGTAGAAACAGGAAAAGAGGATCAATTACTATAAAGGAAATAAATAAAGGAGATATGTGGGGTTTGTGATTATGGTGATAGACGATTTGCATATCTCTATATTTTGTATGTATGTATAATTTTTATATATAGATATAATAATAGTTAAAAAATGGACAAAGAAGCAAGAATATTAATTCACTCGACAAATTCAGTTAGTCAACAACTTTTACTTTTTTTTTTCTTTATATTTTCAGATATCACGTTTTCAAGACACTACAGAATCAAACAACTTTCTTTGTACTATAATCTTAATAATAATAATAATAATAATAATAATAATAATAATAATAATAATAATAATAATAATAATAATAATAATAATAATAATAATAATAATAATAAAGGTAATAATAATAATATAATGATACTAACAATTATAATAATCTTATTAAATTTAATAATGATATTAATAATAAAAATGATAATAATAATAATAATAATAATAATAATAATAATAATAATATTATTATTATTATTAATAATAATAATAATATTAATTATAATAATTTTAATATTATTTATGATAATAATAACTATAACAACTTTATTATATATTAACATTTATTTAATATTTATATATCACAATATGTTAATAACTATTAATGGAAATTGTATATGGATCCATTATAATGTATATGTAGTTAAGTTATATATATATATATATATATATATATATATATATATATATATATATATATATATATATATATATATATATATATATATATATATATATATATATATATATATATATATATATATATTAATTTTAAAGGGTAACTTATTTATTCTAATTATTATTTTACATTTTAATTTCAAATTAATTAAGGTATACTTTATTAAATCCAAATATTATCTATTCTTATATTTATATTTATATAATATATGTACATATTTATTTACAATTAATTGTTCGTGAATCGTCGGAAATAGTCACAGGTTAAATGAGTCCATGTAAATAGTTCAAAAATTTTGAGATTCGGTTTAATAGACCTTGCTTATCTTGTCGAAACAATATAAAGATTAAGTTTAAATTTGGTCGGAAATTTCCGGGTCGTCACAAAAACCCGATCAGATGTAGTATTTTAGGTTATCGTCCCAAGAGAGCGTAGATACGTTTTAAGTTGGTTTATTAAATTGCTTATTTCTTATTAAAGAACTATATATATATTTTTATGTGTTTCTAGATTATGGATTTTATCTCTTAGGAAAGAGATGATTGAAGATACGTTTTTAATAAGATAACAAGATATAAAGCAAGAAATAACAGTTATAAATAAAAGCAGTTACATGACGAATACTCATACGGGAATCATATTAGGCAAGTTTCATAACTTATACTAACACAAATCAAGATAACAATCATATACCAATTATTATCCCTAAACAAGTTAAGACAAGTATTGCATATCATTCAATAAGCAGGAGTTAAAGCATATGCGAGACATGTGATATGCATGACTAAACAAGTTAAGACAAGTATTGCATATCATTCAATGAGAAGGAGTTAAATTATTATCCCATACAGAGTAGTTTTTGTCCATGTAACCACTATGAACGTTTAGTTCATAGTGATAGACGAGTAGAAATAGAAAAATAAATACAACTTGATAAACAAGAGTATAAAGATAAAGTCATGTACCTCAAAAGGGTAGATGAAAAGAAAACTTAATTGATAACTTGATAATCTTTATTACAACTCGAAAATAAACCCTAATCTAAGAGTTTTCGTGATTTATAGAAAACCCCAGAAGGAAAACGAATATAGTACATTGAAAACTGATACAGAAGGCCGTTATTTATAGTTTCAAAATCGGAGGCCCAAGCTGGTGGCTTCAGTGGGAAGCCGGCGGCTTAACATGGCGGTGACTCCTTTTGCAAGTTTAACTTAGGCCGCAAGTAGATAAACGCGTAAGCGTCCTAGATCAGGCCGTCGGGTTCAGTACTAAGCCGGCGGCTTCAGAGATCCAACAATCTTTTTGATTTCGTTTCCATCTTTAGCTTTTTCTTGGGCTTTAAGTAAACGAAACTGGACTCAAGCCGGTGGCTTCAGTTGTAAGCCAGCGACTTCATTGCTATCTTTCGAATCCTGGAATTTTTTCTGCAGAGTTCTGGAACTTTCTAGAATTTTATCACCAAGCCGGCGGCTTCAGAATGCCAGGCCGGCAGCTTCATGTTGATTTCTGCAGTTTTTACCTGTTTTTGATCCTGTTTGACACATAACTTCGATAAAATCATTAGAAATACCTTATTCCCCATTTTACCCATTTTAGTGTGTAGGATTAAAATGACTTTAAAATAGCAAGATAACCCCTTAAAATATTATCAAAATTCTGTATAATTTAAGAGTTATCAAATTCCCTACACTTAAACCTTTACTTGTCTTCAAGTAAACTTTATATATTAATATAGATAGGTATAAAGTTGAAGTAAAATACAAAGTCAAAAAGATGTTTATATCGGCCAAGAAGTCACGTTTTTACTCGCGATATTGGGCCCTAAATCAATAAATTTTTAAGCTTTGTCAGCAAAATTATCACTTTGTCACTTGATTTTGTAGATTAAGTAATTACGAAGGCGATGCAAAAAAAAATCAAGTAAAACGAAGCTAAAACGAAGATTCTAGAGCGAAAACGGTGAAAGACAAGAAATCAAGTTACGATCCAGTGAAATCAGCAGACCAGGCAAGCCAAATGGGCTGCCAAACGGCTTTCCACACGAGTCAAGAAAACGGGCTCAACAAACGGCTGATCTGACCAAACGGGCACATCAAACGGTCTGCCAAACGGCCTGCCAGCCGTTTGCTGGCAAAATTCAAGTCTATTTAAAGGGCTCTTTCCATCCATTTCAACGCACACTCAATTTGTATTTCAATTTATATTTTCAAGATTTTTAGTTAGTAGTATCTACCTTAGCTTTTATTTTCCGGAGGATATCCGGCGAGTCCCTGCGATCTCGGGCAGCTTTCTTCAGTCTTTTAAGGTTTTTATCCGAAACGCTTGTCTTTTGTATTAAACATGTATTCTTACCTTTTATGTTTAATAATGCATTCTAATATTACCATGATAGCTTAATTAATCTGTATGTTGCCATGATAGAAGTTTGGGTTAGTGTAATTATGTTAATTTAGTACGATTACTGTCGTAATACTGAACTTGTTAGTCTGATAGATTTGTATGCTAGCATCTTAAGGATTGACCAACCTAGGTTGTGATCAGGACTTGTCCACCTATATGAACTTAGATACTTCATAGGATTAAGAACCCTGGTTATACTATACCTGAAGATTCTATGAATTTGGTATGGCCGGAGTTCCCGAGAGGCATCTAATGCGCTTTTAGGACACGGAACTTAGGAATTGAGACATGAATGACCTAGTATGCCTATTAACTGTTCCAAAGATACCTCTTAGGAGCTGTTAAGATCTAGTTAGTGAGTTTATTGTATGACCCAGACCTATTGCATGTTCTTGGTTGATTATTGCCCTAGGACTAAGTCATATCCACTGTCTAGGTATCTATTAGGTTTCTATCTGCTTTACTTTCAGTATATCAACTGTAATGCTGTATAATGTTTGGATTGATATGATCTCATTAGTATGATGAAATGGTTGTTAGTTTTCATTTAAGGTTTTGCCAACTTAAACCGACGGACTCCTTCCGTTTGTGATCAGTGTTCAATCAACACGACACGTTATTATTCAGTTAACTAAACTGATAACGAGGGTTAGGATTAGAGCTTAACTCACTAATAAACCTAGTACTATACAGAGGATAACCTCCAAGGTATAGCTACCTTTCAATTATACAACCAAATGACATACTTTTCACTACTCAACGAGAACTCCGAGAGTCTAGAGATAAGTAGGTCTGTGTAATTGGCTCATCCAACCAGATCTACACCATTCCAAACATAGCCTTAATATAAATATAATTACCTTTCCCTAACCCAAAACTAATATCTTGGTCAAAATTTTCCTGATCTGCATACTCCGGATATCCTTCTACTTTATTTACTTTTCCGCAATTAGGACCATTAGTTTAAACCAACTACTATCCTTTATCCAAGTAATTTAAATAAAAGACAATTATCCACTTGATCTTCAATTCATTAATCCATTCAAAAACACGACCCTAGGTTAACTTACACCTTCTACACCTTAGAAAGTTAAACACAATATAAATAAACAAACCACTGTCTGCTACCTTGATCAACTGAATCTGACATCTTGCGGCCTAACCACACCGCATAAATAAAACCATCTATTTCAGCCATATCATTAGTAAGATAGAGTTTTCTGGCGCCCTGCAGGGGATCGAATATTTTGATTGAGAAAGATTTTAAACTGACAAAATTATTGTTTGG